>NC_091823.1:23616874-23696874 GCF_038994185.2 Dermacentor albipictus
GCAGCCTGCTCCTGCCTGCTGGCGGAAACCGGAGCGAGTGTGGAGCCCGCGTCGCCTAATTGCGGCGTCGAGTCTATATCGCGGCTAGCACTGCACGCGTCACTCCCACTCACTTCCAGGACCCGCTCGTCTAGGCCAGCCTCCGAGCTCTGCCTCTCCCGTGACTGCTCGCAACTCAAGTTACCTTGATCGGTCCGTGTGCCGCACCGCTGTTCGCTCACCGATGCAAAGTCAAGTTCCCTCGACAGCGGGCGCGCTTTGGATCTCGTGAGGGCCATGTACGCCACGTCGGCAAAGAATGATTTGCCCTGATCCCTCAGCAGCTGCTCCGAGCTATTTGAGAAGAGGTAGGAAAATTGCTCCGGGAGGGCGGCTGACACAGCGGCTTCGGTGTTAAGTTTCCCAAATTCTCCTTCAATGATAACCGTTGCGATCGGTAAACAGACACTCTCCTTCTCGGCCACTTGCCGTATCCTAACGCACTCTCCCGTAAAATCACTCGAGGAGACGAAAGACGGGTGAACAACGTCCATAGTTGCTGCAGAGTCCCGCAGTGCTCGGCACTTCTTGCCGTTTACCTTAATTTCCTGCACATAGGGCTCCAATAGACGTATGTTCTTGTGAGTTTCCTGTATCGTTGCAAAAGCAATTCTCTCTGGGCAGCTTGCAGCGATGTGCCCTTGCTTTTTGCAATTGTAGCAGGTTAACGGTTTCCGTTTTTCAAAAGAACGCGTCATTTCGTTTCGCTGTTTCGGACCATCGTCATCATTCTGAGATGCATTCTGTCCATCCCTTACAGTTTCTTTGGGAAGCGACTCGTCTTCCCGAAACTCGCGACGCGTGATTTCCTTCCGTTCGTCGGGCTTCCCGTAAAACCCATCTCTTCTATCAGCTTTTTCTACGCGCACTGCCTTGCTGTGCAAGCTGCGGCGGGTGTAATACTCTTCCGCTAACTCTGCTGCCTTGTTTAGCTTAACATCCTTTAGCCTATCTTGCAGCCAGAGCCGGACATCCTCATCAATGCAACGGTAGAACTGCTCCAACGCGATGCATTCGACAATTTTGTCGCGGTCGTCGTAAACCTCTTCGCCCTTCAGCCATTCCACCAGGTCGGCTTTTAGACGAAACGCGAAGTCAACATTCGACTCCTTACCCTTTTTTGCATAGCGGAACCTCTGCCGGAAAGCTTCGGGCGACAATTTGTACTTCCGCAGTAGCGCTTCCTTCACATCACTGTAGCTCTCAAACGCCTCTTTCGATAAGCAAGTTATTACGTCTGATGCCTCCCCAGGAAGCAACGCTAACAGATTCTGTGCCCAAAGGGATCGCTCAATGCTATTCCGTTCGCAGACGTGCTCAAATTTCACGAGGTATTTGGCCATATCCTCTCCGACGACAAAGGGTGGAAGTTGATCGCGTATTCTTGGAACGTTAGAAGTGAGACTAGGCGCCGGGGAGTTATTTCGGATCTCCAACTCTTTCATTTTAAGCTCGTGCTCACGTCGCTCTCTCCTTTCCTCCTTTTCCTCCTCGCGACGTTGCTGTTCTCTCCTTTCCTGCTCGCAACGTTCCTTCTCCCTTTCCTCCCTTTCCCGACGTTCATTGATATCCGCCCAGGCCTCTGCGGCTTCCTCAGCCGTTACGTCCCCAGTCCTCATGACCTCAAGGATCGCATTCTTTCTTTTGGTTGAGCCCAACTCAATGCCCAACTCCTCACAAATTTCGAGAAGTTCCTTCACCTTGTACTTCTCCATCGTTCACACTGTCCTCCTGCTGTTTACCCTTTTTGAATATACCTGCCGAACGCTACTATAATGCTACTAGTAAGACATATGCAAGTATTTCACACACTGCCCTGTTTACCCCCTCAGCATCCCCTGGTTTCCAAAACACTCTTACTAGGCTTGAAACACTCAAGGTTATCACAATGCAACACCAAATCCTTCCCTAAGCTACTATAACCTGTGTCAGAGAAAGTCTGGTGTTTGAGGTAAACTTCAGGCACTCACCGCGCCGAGGTAGCTGATGCCGGTCAATCCCGTAGCTGCCATCCAGTGTTACGGACATCCCACCGCTGCCACCAGTGTTACGAACTTGTACCGCTGCACCACGATTACGGCTTTGTGGTCCCGTAGCGCTCGTCACCCGTTTCGTGACAGAGCGTTGGTAGCGATGACTCCGAGCCTGGCGTCGATGAGAATAACAAAAGGGACTTTATACATTATATACAGGTTATCATACAGGACATGAACGGGTCGGCACTGGGGCCGAGTGCTCACAACAAACGCGACTGTTCTCGCACGACGACGTCCGGCGAAAACGCGTTACACATCTCACCCCAGTCGGGAGCGACACTCTCTCCCGGTGGGGTCGGCAGATCCTGTTTTCGAGCGGCGTGTCGCTGCTTTTATAATCCCCGAGGCCCATTGTCACTCAAACGGCCCAATACAAAGTCAGCACACGACGGTCGTCCGAGGGGTCCAACCAGCGACCGCGCTGGCCACCCGGTTCAAAGTTCGCGCGCGCGGTGACCTCCAGGCAAGGGAGGTGCGGCGCCGGGCTGTCGGGCACACGCGGACACGTCAAAACACGCTGCTCGCCGAGGCTTCTCCCGCACGACGGCGCAGCATCTTGTCTTGTGAAGGGAGAATTATGGCGCTCGCAGGATAGATTCCGCATCTTGCAGATTCGGAATCCGGGCTTGTGGTAATGGCACAACAGTGTGTGTGTGTGTGTGTGTGTGTGTGTGTGTGTGTGTGTGTGTGTGTGTGTGTGTGTGTGTGTGTGTGTGTGTGTGTGTGTGTGTGTGTGTGTGTGTGTGTGTGTGTGTGTGTGTGTGTGTGTGTGTGTGTGTGTGTGTGTGTGTGTGTGTGTGTGTGTGTGTGTGTGTGTGTGTGTGTGTGTGTGTGTGTGTGTGTGTGTGTGTGTGTGTGTGTGTGTGTGTGTGTGTGTGTGTGTGTGTGTGTGTGTGTGTGTGTGTGTGTGTGTGTGTGTGTGTGTGTGTGTGTGTGTGTGTGTGTGTGTGTGTGTGTGTGTGTGTGTGTGTGTGTGTGTGTGAGAGAGAGAGACAGTGATCTGCTCCGGACGATCGTCAGTTGAACTTCGCTTCGCTTCTCGAATGAAGAGGCAGGACATGCGCCGAATGAGTTTCTCAACAACACTTTGCAATGTAGTGAAAGCGGCTTAAATCATGGATCCGGGACCTCAAAAAGGTGTTACGTAATTCTAGCGCATTTCACTCGCATTTACTGCTAAATCACCCTTAACTTTTTTTTTCCACATATTGTGTAGTGTAGGGGCGAGCGACTCTTTCAATATTATTCGCATTTGTATTCGAAAAGAAATCATTCGGTATTTTCTAATACCTGAATTAAGCTAACCAAACATTTCCGAACAACCTACTGTGTAGCTAGGTTTCTCTACCTACCAATAAAAGTATGACAAGTTATCAGAAGTGAAAAGACGACAAAGCTTAAGGAAGCAATTCACGTACAAAATGGGTATTGTAACTTTTGTTTTCAGCTTCGCGGAGTAAGCCTGCATGACAACCGCGATTTATTGCTAATAGTCTGTCCTTTAGTGTTTTTGAAGCCTAGTCATGTAGGAGTTTTATTTGTTACGCTTCAACCACTGATTTTTTTTTGCATTGCAACGACCAGTGTACACTTGTTTACGGCGCAAACATCCTCTTGCACCTTTCTTTCCCCCAACTTCCGTTTTTCTTTCGGCAACAACTGATTTACTGTTTTCGGAAAGCTATAGCCATACAGGCTACAGCAGCCATTTATTCTTGCAAAGCTTGCTTGTAACAAAATCTATGAGTATGTTGAGAGGTTATTTGTGCAGTATCTTTTATTAAATTAGTGATCTTGTGCACTAGATTATACATGTGTCGTACCTAATCACACCAAAAGAACCACTCCTGCTGTATATATAAGCATCTGCGTTTGACTATATGCAATATCCGATATATACTATTCGTATTCGATTCGTATACGGAAAAGGTGATATTCGCCCATCTCTAGGCTCAAAGTGTGCTACTGTTCATTAAATCTTTTGAGCATGAAAAAAGGGGTCACCAGAAACCTGGCTATCCCACAAACACCAAGTTCCCATTGTCGACAAAATGGAAACAAAAAACGTTACTGAAACTCTGAAAACTGTTTACTAGTGCGTAAGCATTCGTTGGCTCGGCTGCTACTTCGCCTTTGCTTACTTATTGGGGCGAGGACTTACGGAGTCGCCATCTGTCGGAAGCGCCTCTCTTGCGTAGTATGAGGGATCAGGCGGCGCGCAGCTCATAGGTTTCGCTTACGGCGCTCAATAAAAACGCCACGCGGCAGCCCTCCTTGACATTTATGTAAGTACTCTCAAAACGAGGGAAGTTTTTGACTGTCGATATAATATTGGGCAAACTGAAAGCTCGGAATCGCTGACAGACGCTATCTCTTTACCGAATACTTACAGTGAACGCCACTGCGCAAGGTCACCGCGATGTAATCTCCCGAACCGGCTTCTTGCGTGAAAGGTAGGCAAACGCTGAGAGTAAAATATGTGAAATATGTTCTTATATTGGGCTGTCTACATAACCAAATGGAGCATAACAGAATGAAGCCTCAATGCAGCGACCGACTGCCGTCTGCATGCATGTCCGCGCACAAGGTTTGGTTTCGCTGTGAGCACGTTTTCGCACCGTGCCGTGAGCTTTAGGCCGCAGCATATGCTGAGCATTTGACAGTACACTAGCAACCATTGTTGCGTGGACGCTATCAGAACTGTAAAAAAATAATTTCGTTATAGAGACTTCGACGCCTACAGCAACTGTGATGTGCCGTCGCGACGATTAAATCTTTTTTTGTCTTCTAAATTCTTGGACATTTCAATATTATTTCTCAAGTTGCGTCGCACTGTATGTTTATCGGTCTTCTCAGCGTGGGATTTCCCTCTGCTTCTTTTTCGTAATCCAGTGCATTAATTCATAACACAAACATGACCATGTGCCATGCCTTTTTTTTTTAATATGCATCTTACCGCTCCGTTTCCATTCCAGTGAACTTGCCAGTATCTAGTATCAACAAGTTCATAGACCAAATCGCCATGACATTAGCCGGGCAACGGGCGCGGGCGATCGTCTCAGCGCGCGTTATCTGCTACTCACCGAACATCGCTGTCCCGGCGCTGTAGCAGAAATCTTCCTCGCATGTGTGCTTGCTGCATACCCGAGTTGTAGCCGACGGCTGTCTGCCGGTTCTAAGTTTCACCAGCCAAGCTTCACGCAGCTCCTTGCCCTGCGGCTACGTGAATAAGGCTGACACCGGGCTCTGTTGCGTACGGCCGGCACTGCGGCACCGAGCAGTATACAGCCTACGATGCTGTACGCCTCCAAAGGCAGCCACTACCTATTATAGTACTTTCAAATGTTGTCAAGCAGACACCCAAGGCGGTGAAGCCTCACCACTTAATCAGAACCGCAGCGCAGGTAGGACTTAAACTTTCGTTTTCAGCTTCCTTCGGCGCATCCGAAGCAGCCGACGCGGCCGCTGTGTCCACGTGATCCCTCATGCCACGTGACGCCTACGGTGGCGCCAGCTTTTCCAGTGGTGAAGTCCACCCCCAATACAGTTAGCTTATCCATGTCTACCCATAGCGAAAGTCCATGTCTACCCATATCCATGTCTACCCGCAGCGAAATAATGCTTAAGCATTAGTAGACAGTTCCCAGAATTTGTGTTGCATTTTTGTTGCTTATCATGTCTAGCCTGCTGAGATCATATCATAATGTTCCAAGCACAATTTAAATCAATGCAATCATGGGATTACAATCTTCTTTTGCTGCCTTCTGTGCAACTTTTTATTGGGAATCAGACAACCGGCATTTCTTCTCTTGAGGCTGGGAACCTGCTTCTCCTACACTTTGAATGTCTCGTCGTCGTCGTCATTGTCGTTGCTGTCTGAAAACGTGGCTCGTTGTTCCTGAGTCGCGTTAGCTGCTTGTTCTTCATCTCCGTCATCTTCATTCTTTCTCTTCTGTGCTTGTTCGAGCGTACAGAGTACTGGTCTAAGGGTACTGTAGTATGAAGTGTACTTTAGAATCTAGAGCCTGTAAAAACCTCTCCAGTAGACTTAATCGATCGCACCACCCTGTTTAGGAGTTATTTTTTCCTTTGCCACACCAGAGCTACTTCTTTAGTCTTTTCTTATTTTCCTTTTCTTTCGTTACAACCTTGACGCGGGGATGGCGACATCACCAGTTTCTCTTATTTCTTTTTTCTAACGCTATCAATCACCTCCTATTACATTATTACAGCGATTGCATGTGTTAACTTGATAAATTATGCATTTATTTTTGCGGATATAAGGCTTCGCGGGAAGTACAGATTTTGCTGGGCTACTCGCCAAAGAATGCTTCCGCATTAAAAGCTAAAACGAGAATAGCTTAGGCAAAGAGAAAGAAAAAATTTAAAAGGAATAAAGAAACACACAAGCCCAGCATATTCTGCAAAATATATGCGTGGTCATAAAGCCCGATCTGACAGGGATCGTTAAACAGCCCTCCGAATAGCGATCGCTTATTTGTGCGTCTTTAATCTGACATTGTGTACCCTCATGTGAACTGGCAGCAAGCCATCCCCTTAAATAGAATGTGCTGTCACTGTCTTGATTGTATCTGTTGTGACGTGTTTGATTCTGCGTTATGCGCAAAGAGTTGTTTTTTATATAAGACAGTAATTTTCTTTGCTTCGTTCGCCTGTTTTTGGGGCTGGCGGTCGGACATTCACCGTCGATGCAAAGGCGCGCCCATGCGAAGGGCACGTGCTGGCGCTCAACCGAGGTGCGTTGCGAGTTCATCACCGAACTCGACATGCGGTCTCGCGCGAGAGCTTTGTGGCATCTGAAGACTTGCATGCGGCGGCAGAGCGCTCGGGAACGACAGCCCTCCACTTCTCCCGCGGTCGCGTAGGCCTAAGTCATGCCTAAAGTACATAAAGCATTAACCGAATACGGTTATCGTGCAAACGTGAAAGGTTCGGCTTCCGGCCGCACCATGCGTCGACCAGCGCTCTTCTTCACTTAAGCTCGCCAGAATGTGGACATATCGCGTTTCCAAGACACGCGATACAAGCAAGACGAAAGAAGTTGGAAAACCAATGTCCACGAGGCCAAGAAGAATAATAAAGGAAGCTCTCGTGCTTACTCGGAAAGTTGTTCTCTTCCACGTGGTCGTGATCGATCATTTGCGGAACGCAGGGAGAAGGGAGCGATGGAGGAGGATGAAGCTGGAGCATCCGTTCGGACAGCACCGCGAAAGACTTCGAACAAACACCTCGGGGAGGAAAAGCCGGCACACAGTCGACAGATCACGCAAAAACGAAGGGAATAGCCCCGGAATCCTGAAGGTCACGTTTGCCGCCTAAGCAGCGTTGCGGTGATGCTTTCTGCGCTACCTGCCGCAGGCTTTAATAGCCCCAGGATGGGTTTCTATAGGCCAGGATTTGTAGCGCATCTAGCGAGCAGCTATCTGTCGCCGCGGGCTGCGGGAACTGGCTGAAAAAACAAAAGAACGCCAGCGATAGCGCTCAGTCTGTTCTTATCGCATGCTTGCTGCCAGTGTTAAGTCTTCGTAGCTTTGCCATCAGTTCCCCATTCATCCTCGCGACAGGGATCGAGAATAGGTACGCTTACACTAACGGGTGCGCGAGACAGAAAGATTCTGGTCTACATCAGGCATCACCCTGGCGGTTTTGCTTTTATTATTCCGCGTGGAAGTGCCAAGTCACTGCGATGATGGCGTATTCTGAGAAAACTTGGCCAGTGTTGAAAGACTTGCTCCTGAAGAGCACTTCTCGAGAGTGCGCCAACGGGGGGCTGCGCTTCGAAGTGCGGTGGCGCGGTTTCGCCACCACATGTCTCTGGGAGCATCAAGTTTGCTTTAAGTGTGTGCTGTCTCGTGAGCGTGCCGCTCCTTGTTAGCAAAGACTTCGCTCTGCTCGAGACAAATGAAGTCGCGAAACCACGAAGCAAAGGCATGCCATATCTCACACTTGCCGCAGCGAGGTTGTTTTTGACGAGAGAGACAAAAGGGAAGGAAGGGCAGGGAGGTTAACCAGTGAAAGAAGGAACAAATGAAAAAACAAAATTATTTGTCAAGTGCTGGCGACCGCGCTTGAAAAACTGGACGGTAGCCCCTTCACAGAGGAAA
Source organism: Dermacentor albipictus (assembly GCF_038994185.2). Lineage (NCBI taxonomy): Eukaryota > Metazoa > Arthropoda > Arachnida > Ixodida > Ixodidae > Dermacentor > Dermacentor albipictus. The sequence goes on from NC_091823.1 coordinate 23,625,075, forward strand.
AGGTTCTAGGACACTAGTCCAGACGGGTTTCGGCACTCAAGGCCTTAAGGGCTCTGCTCAAGTTCTTAAGGGCCTGTGAGTTGTACGACCGAATTTGAAAGTTCTGGCGCATAGCATCTCGTTATGGCGTAGTTTCGGTTAAAGCGGACGCTTAGGTTAGGCGGCTAGAAGAGGCGGTAGATATTCACGCTCGAGCCGCACGCCGCACCGCCCTTCTGCCGCACGCGTGCGGTCGGACGAAAATTGCCCCTTGTCGCACACTAGTGCACAAATTTCGGTTTACACTGGGCCCGCACATGCAGTGTGAACTGAAATTTGTGCATCATTGTGCGACATGTGCTATTCTCCGCACGACCACACGCGTGCGGCAGGTGGGCGGTGCGGCGTGCGGCTCGAGCGTAAATCAGTCCTTGTCATGTGAAATTTCGCGCTCGAATGCGGGCTTGTGCTATTTAGAGGCCTCTTGTAGATAGTGCCAATTTTAGAGCATACCATTATGATAAGCGTACTGGAGTTTCCGTGTGCTTCGATAAATGAAGGTTAAGGAATCAAGCAGTCTACCTTTCTCAACGTACTTTAGCTTAATTTTAAATTGTGCATGAAAATATAACAGGGCTTCTTGAACTAGAACTTGTAATATAATGGTGCAGGTTGTTTTGCGTCTTACGAAGCATGTAATCTCATGCCCCAATTTCTAATTCGGTGAAAGAATGTCCTTGAATGAAGAGTAAAGTCTCTTTCGCCGTAACGTTAGGAGCGTAAATAAAAGTCAAGATTGAAAAGGGAGGGAATTGTCTGTTTAAAGTGCCAAATTTATGTACAGAAGCATTCTCCGAATTCAGCGTATATATTTTAGCAGCATTGCTTCAACCTCATGTTGCACCACACATCTTTTGTACGGCCGGATAGATGAAACGGAGAAATGATAGTCGCTTCATGACAGTGCTTGCCCGCTCGTGCCCGCTGCTTTCTTTCTATGCGCACACTCACTTTCTTGCGATGATTTAATCATTTTGCGTGTGCTTGTTTTACAACCATAGCGCAAACCTATTCTCTATGTCTCTTTCTTTCTCTCTCTCACTTGAACACCAAAAATGAAGTATGAACAGGGTAGCATCCGGAAAGATGGAACATCAAAAAAAAGCAACAAAGCTCCCTTTGTTCCTGTTACAAGACAGTAACGCAGTAGATGACGAGATAGAAAAAGAACTGCAGCAGTCAGAAAGCATGAGGTTGTTACAAAACACTCGTTCCAAAGGCCACAATATCACAGATAAATCTGTCTACCCTTTTGCGGGAAGTCGAGATTTTTCTGTCGTCGCAAAACCCCTTCATTCATTCGGAACAATAGGAATGTCGACAAACGGGAACAAAGAAACGACAAATATATTCTCCCTGGTAAGCCGGTAACTATGCGCGTACCCGTCGCCCTTTCCTTCTTTCTGTGCTCCCTTTCGCCGTCCTACCAGAAAGGCTTCCTCGGATATCCTCATTAAAAGAGCAGCTGAATTCAAAACGTGATGGCGCACGCACACACACAAAAAATTGCAACGTTGTGCGCCAGGAAAAAGATTAAGAAAGTAATGCGATGAGAGCGGCGGACCAAAGAAAGCCAGCACCACGGCTGCTCGAGTGCTGTGCGCAGCGTAGTTTAGCACGATGAAACAATGATGGCGATGCCGAATGCCTTCTTTCATAAACAAGTGCGCTGGCAAGGTTTCTGCGGCACCTGAAACGAACCAAAGGATACCCGACGCCACGCGCATCCTAGCACGCACAGCAAAATGTCAAGACAAAGGCGACGCTCGGCAACAGCGACGCGCAGAGAGCGAGGCTGGCGCCGCAACAACGCGAGCACGAAACGACGACGCGCAGCGGACGTAGAAAAAGAGACAGATTATTTATCCCCCACGAGACACGCAGCGAAGAGAACACGGCGCGCAGTGCGGTCCTACGGCCGCACTCGCTAAAACGATGCAGCGCCGCGGAGGCTACAGCTTCTGTATGCGGTTCAAGGAGGCGCGTTCCAGTTCGTGTGCTCCTCCGCAGACGCGCGCCTGCTGCACGAAGATACAGTTAATGAAGTTGAATGAATAGAGTGCACTTTTCTTTTCTAATTATGGGGTTCTTACGTGATAAAACCACGATCTGATTATAAGGTACGCTATAGTGGGGGACTCCGGAAATTTTTACCACCTGGGGTTCTTTAACGTGCGCGTAAATCTAAGTACACCAGTGTTTTCGCATTTCGCCGCCATCTGAATGCGGCCGCCGCGGTCGGGATTCGATCCTGCGACTTCGTGCTTAGCAGCACAACACCATAGCCACTAAGCAACGGCGGCGGGTGCTACAGACTGCACTGCTGTAAGTCATGGGTGTCACTCGCACTGAAGGCAGACTCTTGTTATGCTATAACATTGCAGAGAGAGAGAAGAAAATGAGATGCGAAAGACGCGGATATAAACCAGAAGACAAGCATTAAGTTTGCTACGCTGCACTGGGCCAGGCGTCAGTGCAACAGTGCCACTTTTGAATTCGTAAACTACCTCTCTATGACCTCACTGACTGTGGGAGTGACTGGTTGAGACTACTTATTGGTGTGTGCTACAACAAGAAAGAAATAACGACGACTGTTTCCTGGGTTGGAGATCTCCAAGCTTTTATACGCAGCTACTTTCTCTCCTGGCATTTCGAGCACTTTGGAGTATATAAACGTTCACTTCTTCTACCTTAGTAGCACTACATGGCAAAATTAATAGAGTGCTGAATAGAGAGCAAAATAGTGTTGTGTTTTCCGTCTCCAAATTTTGACTGATGTGTCAATAGAACTCACAACCGAGCTAGCCGGAAATTATTCATTGTGAATACGGTAGCACTAGACAAGACAATGACAAGAAAGGAAAGGTAATGCCCGCCACATTTCCTACTTTGTCCTCGCCTTGTCTAGCGCTACCGTATATTTCATGATTGGTCAATAATCGTATAAAGCCGATAATCTTGTATTTGGCGGCAGATCCGAAAGCAATACATTTCGGGGCATTGGAAACTGTGACAAGAAATATTGCATTGCGTGCGATAAAACCTTCCTTTTTTAACAAATTCGAGTCTCCGTAAACTTAGCCGGGCGATAATCACGTGCAGGGCGCGGGCACAACGTATCGACGTTATGGGCAGCGCTCGCGAAACTGCAAGAGCTAACCAGATGCCAGGATCTGTAGGCGAGGATGGCGGTAATGGCGCAGCAAACTGGGTTACCCTGGCGTATTTGGACGTTTCGTCTTAGTATCTCTTGCGCTATTAGCACCGGTGTTTCACCAAACTTTCATCAACTGGGTGTCTCGGAGGAATTCGATCAACGAACGTAGGGCTCTCATGCTTATTACTCCAGGCCCTTCGGCGAACGTAACTTCTTCTTGAAAACCTTCGAGCGGAACAACCTTTTTCTGCCTGCAGACCGTGAAATAACACCATCGAGTCCGCGTAATGAAATACTAGGTCTTTCATGGCTGCTGTAACCATTCCGCATTTTAATGCGAAGTAGTCTTCTCCGAGTGCGGCCGCTTTTCTCGCAAGCGGGTTGGTGGGGTATCTCGCAGTCTTGGTGGGCCGATTCCGGTGATAGTGCAGTCTAAAATGATGTGCTACAGGTACGACTGGGTATTCGCCGATGCGGCGGCAAGGTATGCGCACTGGGTATGTGCCACTGCATTTCGGTATTCTTTCAGTCTCATACATTGTCGTTATAAACGTTCTGTTTTACCTATAACAAATATAAACGTTACAGCAAGTAATCCCTACGTAACCGTTTCGCTAAACATCAGTTCCGTTGTCATACAACTGTTCTCTACAAATAATGAATGCTTCGCATTACGTAAGACGGGGATGTCCGCGTCAACTACAGTTGAGTCGGCCGAATATTTCGAGCACCAAGAGTCATGCAAGACTATAGCGCCTTCAGAAAAACTAGGCACTATTCTGTTTCGCGCGTGCGCTGTTCTTGCCCAAAGCGCGCCGTATCCCTTCCGCGCGCCTTCCACAGCGCTGCGCGGTTTCAGCGAAACTGAACGCGCACGAAGACGGGCCCGGGCGGCGCGACAAAGCCAACCGCACGAACGCGCGCTCTCTGGGCGCCCGGGCAAAGTGAATTACAAACGGCAATTTGTTCCCCGCCCGCGACGGTTTGCGCTCTGCAGCGGTTTCCGCCGAGCAGGCCGGGCGCCGTATATTTCGGTGCCGTCGTGGGCGCCGTCCTGGCACGTGGCGCGCGCGTCCGTCCGCTTCTGTGTCTGTCTGGACCTCGCGTGCGTCTGTGCGTACACAGTGTGCGCACTATACACAGTGGCCCGCAGTGTGACCTGCAACGCCGCGCACGTGCGCTGCGATTCGTAACAGTTCCCTTTCTCATCTTTATTTTTTCGTGCAGATTTTCATGGGGCATCACATTGAAGAGAAAAAGAAAATGAGTTGAAGTTGCAATAGCAAATTACATTTATAGAACGTAAAAAAGTCCACTCTTATGCTGTGAGCGGAAGCTTGATAAGCCAGAAAATATGAAAAGAAAGAAGCAAAAACGGGTAGCAACGCCACCTTGAAAGTTCCCGCACCAGCTAGCCGTGACGCCATGAATTTTTACAGCGTCAGCACGGGCTTAGTGTTAAGCAGCAAAATGGTCTGCGTTGTGTCCTAATTTCTAAAGGACCCGAAAACTGGCGTTAGCAAGTTTTGGGGAATTTTCGTCGTACCGCGACAGCCCAAACACAAAACAAGAACAAAAAATTTAATTTTTTTACGCCATACCGATCCCCCGAAGCGAAGGTTCTAGAGTAAATTGTTTTTGTTTTTTTTTTAAATGGAAGGTCAACCATAATTTTATTTAGTAAGTTAACCTCCTGCAGCAAAATTACGAAAGCATAGTTTCGGAAGCACACTTTAAGCGTCTAAACTGATTTAGCGTTTCTCTTAAGTGCCCCTTTAATAAGTAGTTTTTTTTTTTTAATACGCGCAGGTCCACGTCATGCAGAAATACAAGAAGTATCGTATGTGGCTGGTTTTCTGTGCGCAGAGGAGCGTAGTTTTCACGTTGGTCCGTTCCTATTTTGGCATTCCTTGGAGCTTTATCTCGGGCGGAGTCTTTGTTCTTGGAGAGAGCCACATGAAATGCCTTCGCAGTAAGAAAAGAATGTCAGACCGAACATGGGAACCTATGCTTTCTTTCTGCCTCGTTAAACGGAATTAATTTTGTGGCCCGGTGACATCGCGGATGACATACGTCAGAAGCTTTTGCCTTTGTTGCCAGTCACGCTACTCGGCATAGATGCACGCTCCGCCACACGCCAAGTGACTAGTACTTTGATGCCAAGCTGTACGGCAGAGAGCGAGACCAGACCCTGAAAGTCACAAACATAACAAACATTATACAAGTGCAAGATACTCTTATTATTCACGGTTGTAAACAAACCGCAGTTACAATCTGTAGAACGACAGCAAGCACTCTTAAACGCTTGACTGCGACTAACAAAGCCACCTAAAGTATTCTCATTTGAATTACGTCCGCAACTCAAAATTCTAAAGCTAATTCATCTAATAATGCCAATTTGACCCAGATACATTCACGGGCACAGCGACCTTCAGTTTATTCGGTTCCAGGCCGTTTCCGGTATGATCCACAGTCTCGGTGCTGCCCACAATCCGCGGAACGCTGGTGCTTCCGAGAGTGTACGACGCGTGGGTTTCGCTCGTGCGACAAGCGCGCACAAACTTGAAGAAGCTCGAACTAAGAAAACCGAGGAACGAGCTAAAAAAAAGAGCGCTTTGATAAGACATAAGAGGCGCCACTAAGTGCTAAATTTCAATTTCATTCCTTCGCTTTGTCCTTCCGTGTTTTGGAAAATACAAAACCGGCGCAATGAGCGAGCTTCGCCAATTCAGTATCTGCTCCAAGAAGCACTGAGGGTGTGCGCCGATTCTGGCCAGCATTGAAGAGTCTACAGTCTACTTTTACTGCTAAGACAGCTGCTAGTCCAATCAACAGAACGCGTTTGGAAGACGTCTCCGCGACTTCACGTCACCTCCCACCGACAAAAAAAAAAAGATAAGAAAAGCTCTTTTTCCATATCTGGCCCTTGCGCCATAAAACCCCATGCGTCGTCATCATCAGATGAGAAAATCATATATCGCTGTAAATGAACACTTAGTGTGTGCGAACCTATTAAAAAGACAACGTAGCTTACATTAGGCGCATAAAAAAGCCTGACTGCGTTTTCTTGTGCGCCGATTGCTGACCTTCCCGTCGAGGCGCCAGCATTCTGCTCGGCCACCATACTGTTTGGACAGCAAACGTTATTTGCTCTGATGCTGTCTCCGTGAAGCTGTGTTTTTCGCCAGCTTTGTCAGAATTGGAGCGAGGCTTCAGATGGCCGCTTTCCGCCGACAGTCTATTCAGCCGCTTTCGGCGAGCATTGAAACGCAGCATATATGCCCTAAACGACATATTTCGCAGTAATACATTTGCAAAAGCTCCGCCTTTGCGGTTTTGCTATCATTGCCACACGATGTTTTCTGCGAGTGTATGTAAATAAAGGATAAGTCAGAGGAGCAATGTCGCTTCTGGACGCTGTTCGAGGAAATGAGAGAGAACCTCTACGGCAAAGAGGATAGCTACATTTTTGCAACGTCTACTCGCTACACTTCATTTGATTGTAACTCCGCCATCACTAAAAATAAAAAAAAACAATTTTTGTTCTTAGAAATTATTTGGTGAAATGCTTTCTGGACAGAGGGCGCTTCACAACTTCCAGTATAAGCGAAATTTGCGACAAGGCTTAGTGAGAAACTTGCACGCGGCACAGGCAGCTGCAGTGGCACAATATTTCGTACTTAAAAATCAAAATAAGCTCCTAACAATATACTGCAAAGCAGTGTCCTTTCACCAACTTGCACTTAGGATGCGTATGGGAATGTGCCGCTAGATGGAATTGCAAAATTCAACACCGCTTTCCCTATATACTGAAGTGCTAACAGCTCAGCCACTGTACTTGAACGCCTTGTATGCAAATCCGCAGTATCATGTGCTGCGAAATGCAGACAGACTTTAAAGGCAGAATTGCAAAGCAGCCCCAGCAGCCGACGAAGCGACCGCGTTTCGCGCAGCTGCCAGTCTCTTCGAAAAAGTGATCCCGTTCTTCCGTATTGATACGTTATTGACCGAGATGCACTATCACTTTAGCGACGGTGTGGGCTTTGTCGAGAAATAACTTTGGGCTCGAATGCAAAGTCGGTGTTGCACTTGATGGATCATTTTGCGCCAAGGTAAGAATGTGCATTTGAGGCACTGGTGCAATACTGACGTCTTCGCTCTCCAATATTCCTGAAAGGGGGGTTCTTTTGTGAATCATTCAGTGTAGTATAGTGCTACAGTTCGGGCAACCTCGCACTGCTGGCTGGCCACATTAGGCATGACCCTGAAATCTGCTTACCGCATGCTTTCTTTTTCATGCGTCCAGATGCAACATTGGAACAGCAACTGTTTGGTGACTCCTTCGACCTGCTACGCATATTCTGGAGGTGTCGTCCACTTGCCATTGAGGAGGACTGGGTATGCGTTCTTTGCCATGCCAGCATTTCAGCTAGTGTAATGCTAACGCTCACTCCTCGCCAGAGTGAATTTCAATGCGAAAAATTTCACCGAAGAGAACTTGCGTAAGCAATTATAATGTGCGTTGTGTGGTAGGCCTTAGAATATACACGGTATAGCACCACTAGATAAATATCAGTCATGGCGGGAATTCTCAATGTAGGGGAGCTTTTTCGTAATTTCTCCTCGAAAAATATGCGTCAGGGAGATTGCGTCATCGTTTGCATAAAGTGCCCCGTCCGCCAGGCGCACACACAAATCTCTCATTGCGTGGTGCCGCTCAGCGAAGTTCTGCCAAACGTCCGGGCACTTCTTGCATATCCAAATGTTCATACTTGCTGGTGAGCTAGGTAGTTCATCTTATAAATTATGTAGTCGCTGGCTGAACCTATACACGCCTGCAACGAAGATGGGAGGGACCGGCTAACTCGCATATCTTTTTCCTCCCATCATTTAGCTCATACCTCGCGCCCCCGATGAATGCTCTTTTTTATGCGAAGCATATTACGAGGGCTCAACCCAGCTCCTCAGGCGCGGCGGTGACCATGAAATCACGTGACACCGTGACGTCACGACAGAGGAGAAGTGGCTTTGGCTCAACTCTTGCAAGACGGGCTGGGTGGGAATCGAACCAGGGTCTCCGGAGTGTGGGACGGAGACGCTACCACTGAGCCACGAGTACAACGCTTCAAAGCGGTACAAAAGCGCCTCTAGTGAATGCGGTGTTGCCTTAGAAACGCGCTGTTTCTAAGGCGTGCGTCTCTTGCTCAGGCGCACATTTCGTTGCCGCGCCGAACGCTGCTTTGCTCGACGCTCACCGCGTCCAATGCGGGGCGCGTAGTCGCTGCCCTGTAGCCCATTGTCTTACACCCCTTGGCGGGTCGACGGGAACGCTGTCGCGTTCCACTCTTGAAGGCGAAGAAGTAATGCATGAGTTGTTTCTTCGTCTAGCCGAACCAAATATAGCCAAGCAACAGCAGTTCACCAGGCTAAACAGTGGTTCAACAACTAAAATAAAGGCTAGTATGCTTCGCATCCTGGGCTTAACCTTACCTAAGCCACAGCCATTTTTTTTTCTCTCTCTCTCCTTTGTTCCTTTCTCGTGCTTGGTATTGTTTTGAACGCAAGACGGATTCATGGCAAGGGCTTGCACTACCTACTTGGGAATTTACGTCACTGCCGGCACACATTGTAGTTCTGCGCACATGCCATGGCACAGCACATGCGAATTACCCGGTGCAATACGATATCAGGATTTTACGCACTTTGCATTCACCAATTTTTGGTTGGAACGAATCTACTTTCTTTTTCCTTGACAAGCCTTCTTTTTTTAATCGTTCTGTGTCGTTGTGAAGAGAGAGAGACAAAATGGAAGGAAGGACAGGGAGGTTAGCCAGTGTAAGTACCGGCTGGCTACCCTGTGCGGGGGGAAGGGGTAGAGGGAACAAAATATGAATGAAGAAACAACCGAAGAAAAATAAAATGAGAAAAATTCACACAACAACGGGATGCTATGCGCTACAACTTTCAGAGTCTGTCGCACAGTTCACAAGCCCTTAAGAGCTTGAGCAGCGCTCATAAGGCCTTGAGTGCCGAAACCCGTCTGGGCCAGTATCCTAGAACCTTTTCGTCTGTGAAGGGGCGATCGTTCAGTTTTTCGAGCGTCGTCGGGAAACTGGTTTCACGTGTTTACAAGAAATGCGCAACTGCACTCAGCTTTCAGCTGCCGGCTTGCGCTGTTCCATGGTCTTCCATTTTAATTTTGTTTGCTGTACCGCGTCGCTAAACTTTGCCGAGACTTCGTGTTCTCCGCGTAATAGAAAATTTACGTACAGTGAGCTATCACTGATTGAAGCGGGATACTCGGAGCGTTGCCGGCGCTTTTTGCGCCAACGACTGGCTCTGGAAACACCGAACCAATGGAAACACCGAGCCAATACATTATGCTATACGATGAAGGCGAGGGCTTTTGTGACACATTGTGACTTAATTAAGATTCCTAGCAATTAACCAGGGCTCACCTGTAGCGCAAAAAGCGCCGGCAGCGATGCAGTCCTTGTATCGCGTTTCAATAGCTGAACACTGTAGTCGCAGAGTTATTTTTTGTTTCTATGATCATCGTCGCATGTCGGAGCCTGAACGCTGTCAGACGAAAAAGGCAACCAGGCAGTATCCCCTAGCTCTAACAATATATATACATACATATATATATATATATATATATATATATATATATATATATATATATATATATTGTTAGAGCTAGGGAATACTGCCTGGTTGTTGCCTTTATTCATTTATAATAGGTACAACCGTAATGATTATCCGACAGAACTCCTTGATAAAGCTTGCCTCCCGACTATTTACAAGCGTGCGAAATTCTTATGCCTCAAGTTTCTGTTCCACCTCCTTAACGGGGACTACAAATTAAACAGTGGTGCATATGTATCTTTCACTGAACAGCGAAACAGTAGAACTAAACATCTTAAACATCTTAAACAAGTAAAGGAGTTTACATATATAGCGTTCCTACACAGTGCCCTTGTGTAGGAATGCTATATATGTAAACTCCTTTACTTTCGTGCAAATTTATCGACTTGTGTTCACATCTGGTAGGCATGCCAGAGACAGAATTGACTGTGCCTGTAAGGCCATGACTATATAGTCCGCATAAATACAAGTAGAGAGAGATATATAGAGAGATATCAGTCTCCGGTTTGCTACCCTACACTGGGGACGGGAGATAGGGGTTAGAAAGATGACAGAGAGGTGACAAGTACGTACATAGATTAGCTTACGGCTACATACATTATAGAAGCTGTCTTAAGCTGGTACATAAGGGGTATAGATTAAGAGCAATGTGCTTCGTATCGGCTAGCGGAATCACCTTCCGTAATAGAAGAAATAGAGAGGACAAAGCACGTGACCGTACAGGGAAACTCACCGCCCATCCGTGAAGACAAACATACAAGTACGAGACGCATCGTATCGGCACGGGCCCTTCAATGCACAACTGTGAATATGTACAATACAATGCACCGTCACAGCACAAGTAGGGCTTGAGGCATGCCCTTCGACAGTTGACAAACTGGTCCGGGAGGCGCATGCTGCGATTGCGGTCGATAACTCGACGATGTATAGGCAGCTCATGGGGAAATATTCTCCCTTCAAGCGTCACTTAAACGACTAACCGCTCGTTGGCACACAAGGCAATAAAGCTCGCTTGTGTGGTTTCCGAGGACGACTTTTCTGTGCAAGCGGCATTCAAGTGCGTGGCGCTGTTCGGGCGCATGCCCGCTTTCACCGCGTTTGTCCTTTTCAAGCGAAGTTTGTACTGCCTCGCTCGGGTTGGCATCGGTGTTCGTGTCACAGTACGAAAAAACATAAGCCACCTGAAAATAAATATTGCTTGTCTGGCTGCGGATTCGAACCACCGACCTCCGGGTTGCGAGTCCACCGCGGTAACCGATTCAGCCGCTGACGATGAAGCTACTCGCTCTTTAAAGTGGGGTTTTATATGCATGAAGAAGTAGACGCAGCGCAAGGCTCGAACCAATCACAGGCGTCTCCTCCCTCCATAGAAGGGAAAGAGTGTGATCATATGTTCGCTCGCTTCAGGGGGGGGGGGGGGGGGGGGGTGCGATTTGTCACCGTTTCCGCCAGTTCAGGCCCAGCAGTCAGATGGGGGTCCGCGTTTGGTTCGTTCTGCAGCAGGCATGCGTTGAAGGAACGGCAGTAAGAGCGGGCCGCACGTCGTGGGTTCGGCCGAAGAATAGGCGGCGTTTCGTGAACGCCACCGGGAACTCGCACGAGAAAGGGCTCGTCGTTGACGCGCCGACCTCGCCATGAGGCAGCGCGAAGCCGAGACGTTACGTTAACGAAGAGCCGTGGATACCGAGCTTCGCTTGCACCTCTTCACAGTAGTGGAAGGACGGTCAATTTTTTCTCTCTTTCATCTTTCTGTTCTCCTATGATGACGGTGTTTATTATTATTATTATTATTATTATTATTATTATTATTATTATTATTATTATTATTATTATTATTATTATTATTATTATTATTATTATTATTATTATCATCATCATCATCATCATTGAGCCGATCTACTAGTAACTCGGATCTGTCGTAATAAACTCGGAAAAACAATCTTCTAATACGCTGGAGACGTGGTATTAGTCTGATGGCGAAGAGGCCTCTACACCAAGCTTGCACGCCACCAATGCTCAAGTCCTCGCTTCGCTGCTTCCACGGCTTTCAAATGGCGTTAATCCTCCACCCTAGCGTGATGTAGCAAACTAGACGCTCTTCTGTTCAACGTCCCTGTCTTTTTCTTCCTTTCCGTCCTCCATCTATATCACTACTTAATTAAGCGGCAGCAGGGGCGTAGCCAGGGGGGGGGGGCTTATGGGGCTTCAGCCCCCCCCGAAATTTTTTCGTGTTGTCCATGCACCGCCGACCAAAGCGACCCCCGGCGCCGGAAATCACTCTGGATTTTGTCTAGAATGTCTTTTTGACGCTCGAAAAGACATTTAACCGCGAAGATTGCAAACTCGGGCTGGATTTCGTGGCAATGCCCATAACCGGGAGTCAAATAACGCCAAGCAGTCCCATCCGAGCACAAAGTTTCAAAGGCGCTTTGATGGTGAGCGGGCTCGCCGCGGCATCTCACTGAGGCCACGGAATCTATGGAGAGCATGGATATCAATTGCAAAACTTTATAGGTATAAATCTCATAAGCTCTTGATGTGAAAGGTGCATTGACATTTCCAAAGTTGTGCTTTAGATTTTCAATTGCGGAACTTTGTGGGTTTAATGCTGTTATAAATATTTGACGCCAGAGGTCCATTGACTTTTCTAAAGACTTACATCGGAACATACAACGAGACAAGCCAAATCAACACACCAGCGGACGAGTTGACAAAGAAGGCAGCGAGGTCCAATGAGACGAAATGTTGGGGTGGTTCATTTGTGCCGTCATGTCATATAAAAAAATATCAACATTTTTTTAACCTGCGCCAGAACATCCATGTCAAGACACTAAAGCCAGCCAAAGTAACTACCTTCTTATTTATTTTTTCTACTTTGACTTTTATTCGCGAGGACACATTGAGCCTCTTCATATTTTTTTTTGTTCTCGCTATCCTACCCGCGGGCTTCCAGAGACAGCAGAGCGCATGCGTTTTTCTCGTATGGCCCCGACCACCGTGCGGTGCACTTCGGTGCGTGTTCGGTTTGCTCTGGCCGAGTGCATTTTCACCTGACATAGTTTTGGACGCTTTCTGGCTAGCAGACGAGAAAAAAAAAACAATGGTCGCTCGCCGCCATCAGTGTGGGGACTCGAAGGATTGCACCGCATTCCTTGAGCGGAACCTTTCCGGAAAGTCTTGTTTCGCCGCTGTAGGATACTGAGCATTATGCGTATGGTTCTCAGTGGACCAAGCGTCTCATGTTTTCTTCGGTATTCCTTCCATAGCCCCATTAGGTGCCCGAAGTAGGCATTCGATTCTGGCCAACATACTTTCCTATGCGTTTTTTTTTTCATTTCGGTGCCTCCGCCTCACACAAAAAAATACATTGTTGCGGCGCAGCGAATTGTCGCATGGTGAAAGTTGGTTTTGATACTTCTTTTGCGGAAAGTAATGGGCGACGGGACGCTTCAGTTGCCGGATACGTTTATTATATTATTGCGAAAGCAATTATATGGACACTCCAGGCGCATTCCTGCCGTCGCCGTCGCCCTCACGTTTCGTATAAAGTCCAAGGGTGATAACATCGTGACCACGCGCTGCATGCTGTATGCGAGTGAAAGCGTAGGAGGGGAGGTAGAATGGGTGAGCCGACGATGGTGGCTCAGTCTTGTGTGCGCAAAGGAGAAAAGCGGGGAGTAAGCGCGTCGCCTTCCGTCGCGCGCAATACACCGGGGGGAGTGGATGAAATGGGGGCGGAATCTAGGATTCTGTGAATCTATGATTGTGCAACATGTTTATTTGGCTTGTTTGACGCATTATATACAGTTACTTCTTCTTACATACATAGACTCATTGGAGACTTAAATGTATACTTAAATATATTGTTGCGAGGTTTCGTGTATACATGCAGTGAACTTTGTTTCCAGTGACACTTTTTTGTCCTTTATCAAGCCGTATTTTCGCATTTCTAATGTACCAGGGCGAGTCAAATGAAAGTGAGCCTACCCTAACCACGCAATAATGGTTCGGCTCATTACCTGCGAGGCATGCGCGTTGGAGAATGGCATGTCTCATTTACAAAAGTGACACGCAGGTGTGAAAAATGTTCTTTAATGCTCTCATACAGTGGGCTGAATGTGGTTGCGTCACATTATGGACACTTCAGAAGTTGAACAGCTCGGTGTCGCGAAGTTTTTGACAGATGAAGGTGTTTCCAAAACAGAAATTAATCACCATATGGCTGCCGTGTACGTTCAACACTGCATTTCACTGACCACTGTGAAGCGTTGGAGCAAACGGTTCAAAGGACGTTGCAAAGACATTCTAAGACCGGGCCAAAACCATCGTGCAATCATCCCCCCCACAATTCCAAAGGTTCATGAGCTGCTGAAACAAGAACGGAGGATAAGCATCGATGAACTGGCAGACCGTCTGAACATCAGTCACGGTTCGGTTCACGCCATAATTCATGAGCTTCTCGGTTATTGGCTCTTTGGTGCGCAATCGATCCCCAAGATTTGGATCCATCGCGAGAAGACGGAGAAGTTTCGCGCTGCCTTGACTCATCTGATCGGGTATCACAATGAGGATGACGACTTTTTCTTTGCAACTGTGATCGGGGACGAACCTTGGTGCCACTACTACGAGCCTGAAACACGACGGCAAAGCTTAAAGCAGAAACATTCGAATTTACCACGCCCAAAGAACGTAAAGGCCATCATTTCCGCTGGAAAGCTGTTGTTGACTTTTTTTTTTCGATCGACAGGGTTCATTACTGATAGAATTCGCTAAATCTTGAGAGGCTATCAATCAATCAAGAACGAACAACGTGGAAAATTGACGAATGGGGTCATCTTGTTCCACGACAATGCCTGTCCCCACGTCGCTTATGTGGTCAATAGAAAACTGGCAAAGTTCTAGTGGGAAACGCTGCAACATCCGCCGTACAGCTCAGACCTGTCACCTTGCGACTTCTAGATTTTGGGGCAACCGAAAGAAACAGCTCAACGGAACCAGATACAGACTTTTTGAAGCAGCAACCCAAGGAGTTTTATAAGACGGGAATCACGCTACTCGTTAGTCAATAGGACAAATGTCTAAATTTTCACGAAGACTACTTTTAAATAAGGTACCCCGTTGTTGGCTCATTCATTTGACTTGCCCTCATATATCTTGCAGAACTCCTGCTTTTTATGCGTGCTCTCTTTCGCGACTATAACTTCGGTGCAATTACTCACAATACACGACAAGGGACAGCTACTCCTGCGTAATACATTAGAACAAACGACAGCGTCATTGAGATTTTTCACTGGCCGTTGCATATATACAAAAATGTAAGCACGGTTCTTGAATGACAAAGTTTCATTAACATATTTGTCCTCAACTTGTTCAGTTCATTGCCTTTTAATTTTTCATATCAGTGGCATGCACTGCTTTCCTGGTTTCGAACTGATTTAGTTCTAAAGTTCGTGTGATATTTTATTTACTTAATAAATAGACAAAAAACATGGAAGCATTGACGTCAGTTATGTTGGGCACAATTTTTGGCACATACGAGCGTAATATTTTATGAAAAAATACATATTTTACTTGTATTTACAGGGCGTAGCTTTCAAGAATTCGTTTGCAGCATCTTTGGGAATGACAATGCAGTTATTATTCATGTATTTGATCCCTCGATAAATTGTTTAAGAGGAAGCTTTAGCTCGGGCCCAATCCGACGCGGCCTATTCAAATACTTGTAAAACGCAGAAACGCTTTTCTGAGATAATCCTGCTAATCGCTTTTATTGAAATTGGTTGCATTTGAGAGAGAAAGCTATATCTTAGTGTCTGTTGGAAACAGAACTTCGATTTAGGGCCTGAATTTTGTTTAAAACATTTTGAAAAATTCGAAAGTTCGAGAAAATAGAAGCACGACGTTTACAAATTATTAGCTATACATGAAGAACAGATATTTTGGTTCTGTAAACGGCATTTATTATAACAGTCAAGGCGGACAAGTTTGCTGTGTCAATGTGTATCTTACGTGAATTGGTTACGTTGTGTACAAGGGTTCTGCAAAAGACGTATTTCCACAATACTAAATTTTTTTGAGATTCATGTGTAACATATCTATTTTGTCCACTGTAGATGTACTATTAGATGCAATTCACAGAATTGTGATATAATTTTTCATTGTT
This sequence comes from Dermacentor albipictus, assembly GCF_038994185.2. Classification (NCBI taxonomy): domain Eukaryota; kingdom Metazoa; phylum Arthropoda; class Arachnida; order Ixodida; family Ixodidae; genus Dermacentor; species Dermacentor albipictus. The sequence goes on from NC_091823.1 coordinate 23,641,082, forward strand.
GAGTCACGGAGTTCTAAACTTGATAGTTCCGTTTTCTGAAATGTTTCAATTTCGGCCAATATTTAATAAATAATTGACCACCTAAATGAAAAATTCGAAACCAGTAGTCACTAGATTTTAAGTTTTTCTTTCAAATGCAACAAACCTCATCGAATTTGGTGCAGTGGTTGCCGAGAAAAACGAATTCTTCTTTTATATGTGTTTAGATAGGAGCGCCCGAGCTAAAGCTTCCTCTTGAGGAGGCGGAGCTGCAACGTGCAGCTATATATATATATATATATATATATATATATATATATATATATATATATATATATATATATATATATATATATATATATATATATATATATATATATTGGGCCAGTGGCGTAGCCCCCCCCGAACAAAATTTCTGGCTACGCCACTGAGCGGCAGGATTTTGCAAACATCAGTGACAGAGTTCCTGGTGAGGAGAAAAGTTCCAGTACTGGGAAAATGCCCAGGGGAATCGTCTCTGTCATACGACGCACATCTCTGCTGTGGTGAACACGCCGCCTTATGCAAACAAATCCTCCGTAGCCCTCTTTATGCTGGCGCCGCTGCCGGCCTCTATGCAGGATAACTGTTTTCCCCACGTCCAGGTTCTGACCTCGCCGAACGTGACTCTCGTCTCGCTTTGTCTCCCACAGACACGCGGCCAGACATGAACTGCCGGTCCTGTTTGCCCCGAAAGGCGCCGGGCGGCACCGGTCATCTCGGTTCCCCGCGGCACCGCGGGATATTTCGGGAGAGTCTCCGCTTATTTACGCTGCACGAAAGAGGAGAGAGAGGGGGAAAGAAAACTCGGTTCCCAGCCACGTCGTTGGCACGCCAGTTGGTCCGCGCGAGTTCGCAGCACCCCGCCGAGCGGCGACGACCTCGTAAAGCCGTAACGGCAAAACAAAGGAGAGACGCGTCAGCGACGCGCAGCTGCGGAGAAGGGGAAACAAAGCCCGAATCGCGAGAGCCCCAGCTCGGACGCGTGGCCGCACGTTGCACGCACGCGCGGCGCGCCCATGTGGCTGCTGCTAGCTCGGCGGCCGCCTGGGCCGCGCCGCTCTCCAAACACGATTCCGGCCTCGCGGCGATCGCCCTCACGCTGCTTCCGGCGCGGACTTCGCGAGCGCCTCTTTTTCACTCTTCTCGTACGCTTGCCCGCTGTCTTTCGTTTCTGTTCTCTCTCTCGCTCTGTGCTTCGTGCTTGGGTGCTTGCGTGCGAAGTTTGGTGGCTGAGAGAACGAGCCATGCCGGGTGCCAGCAAAACGTTCGCGCAGCACTTTGAAGAGCAAACATGCCGTGGTTCGGGAGGCGAACGAACAACGTCGTCCCGGCAAGTGTCAATGCCCGCAGGTCTGTTGACTCGCGCCTGCTGAGCTATATGACAATTTTTTCATCTCGAAAAACAAAGCTCGGAGCACGAGGAGGCAGCGTGCACCGTCCGGAAGCAGGGCGCAGGAACGGACAGGGCTTGCCAACTGCGCCAATATCACTATACTCATGTACTCCACGCTTTCTGTTCTCTTTCTTCATTTCTTGTTTGTTTTATTGGCCTGTGAACGTTGCTGCTCTTATTAGTGAAGCTGCCTTAAATCGTGCTTGCAAGGCGCTTGTACGAAACTACCGGTGTCGTCTTTCTTCTCAAATCGGACGCTCACGTTAATATATATATATATATATATATATATATATATATATATATATATATATATATATATATATATATATATATATATATATATATATATATATATAGAGAGAGAGAGAGAGAGAGGAGCAAGAGCGTGACTATGATCTCAACTACTTTTATTCAGAGAAGACAGGTACATTTTTTTCATAATGAAGGTGTCAGTGTGCGCAGACACATGTGCGCACCCACAACAGACCAGATGGCAATGGTAATTGTTTTGCCAAGATTCGAAACTATTCTAACATAAACGCTACGAATCAATGTTCATTGCTGCGCTCGTCTATGATCCGTCTGGGGCACTGCTCATCAGTGAACATCAAGGGCCGAATTCACAAAGCTTTCCGCTCGTGACCCATATTTGCCACTGGCCCGCTACCTCCACTAATAATATGTTCAGCGTCAGTATTGACTGGAATTTCGTCTGACGAACAATTCTAGAGGAAAAGCCTTTTTTTTTAAATACTGGCCCACTTTTTCGAGTGTATATTAAAATAAGCATGCCCTTTCCAGCCCGGTCACTTCTTCACATGGTTTCGTGTCTATTCCACCGTAAGTAAAGCAGCTGCGAATACGATTTACTGCGCAGTTCAAACATGCGAGGGGGCGCTTTCTCGCAATTGCTTATTTTTTTGCTCACATGGTCCTCCCAGTCGTAACACGAATTCAGATGACAATGTGGGCGAGTTGGTTAGGATTCATTTTTGAACGTGCAACTCAGCGCAAGCTACCAGTGACAAGCGGCAGAAAAAAGAAATGACGACGGGGAGACGGGTCGTAGCTTTTTCCGCCTTTTGTTCCTGGTGATTTAGGCTGTGTTACGCGTTCACGAATGAAATACAACACGATCTAAGACAACGCTGTGGTGTGTGACTGTTTCCGGAAAAAACCGGACCCCGTAAGAGCATATAAGTAAGCTGTTCTCCGTAAAAGCATATTCCAGCCAATCCTATTGCTGGACATATTACTAGCGAAAGCAGCCGGAAAATCGTGATGAGCACTTATAACTTTGCGAATTCGGTCCCTGCTGCTGTAGGACAAGGGAATAGACACAAATGTCCTTCATACTATTGTCAACAATCCAATCGCTACGCTTGGGAACGATTAGCCTTCGGCGACAGGGATGGTGCCTGTCAGTCTCCCGTGTGTAGACTTGCCTCAATGTCCTGCTGCCGCCATCAGGTGCTCCTTTTATTTCACTGCTTTTTTTTAACAGGCAAAAGAAAGTCAGCGGGGAAAGAACAACTCTCGCGAAAAAAAAAAGAGAAGGAGATACCAGCCAAGTTGGGCAGCCGTCGCGGCTGCAAGCAGCGTCAGCGAGCAAAGCTTTCGCAAGGAAGCGCGTTACGCTACATAAACACCCATCAACGCAGGGGCAAAGCAAACACCCTCGTCGTCTAAGGTGAGCAAACCAACGGAAGAAAGGACGAAGCACCCACCGGTGTGTGTGTACAGGAACGGGAAAGTGAGCAGAAGCGAGCATCCACGCGGTATCGAATAGCGAAGAAGCGTTTCCACCCTGGTGTGAGGTCAAGATAGCGACTCTTCGTGGGTTGTCACCCGCGACGCGCTTTCCTATCGGAAACGCCCTTACATTCCAGGCGTGGGGTTTCGTTTCGCTATCGAAAGGCGTACTCTCGTACTTGTACGCAAGGTGTACAAAGTCGTATTCGTGCGCCTTCCAGCTCTTGTCATCAAACGCATGTGAGCCTTGGCTACACAACGCTCTGCTTCTCGGTAAGCCGAACACGCGCAGCAAAAAGCGATTTAGATCCGGGAGCATAGCTTCCTTTTTGCCGTACCACATATCACCGCGGTCGTGCCGTTGTTGTCCCATCTGTCTCCTCGCCGCTCAGTTATGTTGTCTCTGCGGTAATCCATCTTCAAGGGATTCGGGGGTAGCGGTCTCTCAGGGCGCTGTACGGGCATCTTTCTCACTTGCGTCTTTGTCTGGGCCTTCCTGTGCTGTGGGGCGATCTGTTGAGTGTCTTGCTGGGTACCCTTTACGAATGCGACAGCTGCGCCCTTCGCTTGCTGTAGCGTCGTTTCCGTTTCGACCTTTCAGCTTCCTGCTCTATAGCTGTGCGCTTTTATCTGCGGTGGCATTTCAGCTGTAAGCGTAGTTGTCGACATTGTCCCCAAGTAATGCGACTTCCTATTGGTTCGTTTGAGTCTGTGAGTACGCGTTTTATTAAATTAGATTTCAACTCTTTTTTCTTTTTGGTGCCATCAATATTTCAGAGGATTCGAACGAGTAATGAGTAATGTTCGTCTCACACGATGCTGACTTCGCGTTTTTTACATACTCTACAGGGTCATCGCTTTAGCGCAGAACTTTAAGTAACCGGTGAAAAACGGTGAAATACCATTTTGAGGCTACGTGGCGCTTCGTCTCATGACCTGCATAGCGGTTGCATTAAACTTTGAGAAGGAGCGGGCGAGCTTACGCGACGTGCGTACATAACTGTGCGCATCCTCCATGCCTCACGCGTCCGTTTAAACGCCGCGAACTCCCTTTTCTTTTTTTTCTTTTTTTTTTCGTGTACGCTGCTGCGCCTTGATTTTGCCGTTTTAATTCATCTGTCTCGGCTAGCAACTCTAGTGCGCGAGAGTGTTCACGCGCGAAAGATTTTCACAGAATATGATGCGCAAGATATCAAAAAAACAATAAAATGGGAGGGAGCGAAGGAGGAAGGAGCGATTGTCGAAGTGTGCGTTAAAGCATACAGACCCCGGCAAAGAATTATGACAGTCGCCGTCTGTTCAGGAGTTCGCTTTCATTTCTTTTGAGTCAATGCAAGCTGGGGCCTATACATCCCCCTCTTCTTTCTTTCTCTTTGAATCGGGAAACACGCTACAGATGTTCTCGCAGTGTACTTGAAGAATACGCCAGCAGGCAATACAACTCTCGCGACTCTCCGTGGCTACAGGGCTGCAGTAACCGCCGCACGACGCGACGCCGCTTCCCTCCGACAAACCCGGAGCTGTAACCCGCGACCGCTGCGTCGCACGACCCTTTTCCGCGCATCGCTAATGAAGGCTCTGCCCCGCGCGTCCTCTCCTCGCATTCTCACTACAGTGCACTCGCGTTCTGTTGGAAGCACTGTTGCCACCACTTGAACCCAGCAGCACGGCACTCGCCCACTTGCTTCCTCTCTCACTCTGTTCGCCATCGGATGCAGTTGTCTCCTTCCCTACAGCGCCCAGCATTTCAAGTCGAGTTGTTGCTAATTAACCGCATAGACCACTCGACGAGAAACTAACAAGGCTGACGGTTCTGGTACAGCCGCCACAGAGGTTGCAGCTCTTTGCGTGACCGCAGTGAGTGGCCGGTTCTTTTATTTAAGGAGCCCCCAACTACGCGAAAGAAGACGGAACAAAAAGTCTGAAAGACCGCAGCGTGCATGAGTGTGGGTCTTTCGCAGCTATTAAAATGTAGTATTAGACAAAGTGTAACGCGTCACGCAGTGTTGCGCATGCCACATTACTCGATAGGCAAAGCTTTTAGTGTGAAGAGACCGGGAGAAAAAGATTGACTCGCCATTCCGGCCCTGCGAAAATGGATGTACAGCGGAGTTGCTGGAAACCATCACTACAACTGCCAAGGGGGGTGTGCAAAGCTTTATTGCTTTAGAGTAATGATAGCAATGGTAATATTGGAAGCACGCCGCCGCTGGTCGTCTTGTCGTTTCTTCTCCCTTTGCCGCTCCTCGTATTCACGCTGCTCCTCGGGAATCCAAAGTATGCGTTGCCTACCCATAGTGGTGCTGCAACAACAATGAAATCAGTTGCTAGGCTGGTTCTTTTATGTATGAAAGGCTAGTGACGTCACTGCTCACTTCTCAAGTTGCCGTCGCCGCAGCACCTAGCACAACAGTAATCTTTACCGCGAAACGTACGCGCCAATGAATGAATGCCCTTTCGGCTTCAATCGCTGAAGTTTTTTGTTTTTTGTAATCGCTGAAGGCTTTTTTTTTTTTTCGTGAGAGCGCGCCGCGAAAGTTACCGATTAACTAGTGGCTAACAGTTTCGCTGTAAAAAGGTGGAAGGAAAGGCAGGCAGGTTAAACAAATGCGAAATTCCAATTCGCTACCCTCAGTGGCGGTGGGAATAAAGGGGTTTCAAAATTAAAAGAAAAAGAAAGAAATTAAAAGAAAAAGTTATTCAATGTATTTAAAAAGTCGAGGATCGCAAACAGTATACAGCAATGCCTGTGCAATCTTCCAATGCGGTGACTGCTCACATCGATGTGCAATAAATTTGCGGAACTTTCTTGCAGCGTCCATCCTTTCAAGCGGTATAGCTAATTACTGCTCTTCTCCGTATGCTAACTCAGCAAATTCTGCGGCCGATAATGCCGTAGTGACTTGGTAGCTAGTGAAAAATAACATGGTTTCCCCCTAGGGTACAGTAGCCTTAGACGCTATAACGTAAATATATTCCAAACTTTTCTGCTCTAATTCTGCAATCAGCCCTCCACGATTAAAAAAAAAAGAGTCGGACCACCCCCATTTCACCTGTCTGTCACGCAACGTCACGAAAACCATAAAAACGACCCATTTGATATGATATGTGCACATGTATTATGCATGATTACACCAAACTAAAGAAAAATATTTATGATTCGACGCCTTTTTCGCCATTAGCCCTCTTCCATTGGTCAAACATTTTCGGGCTGCGCTCACTTCGCCTGTCTGTCACGCGACGTCATAAAAACGCGAAAACTCACCGCGTCAAACTGACGTGTACACGTTAAAGGGCCATTAATATGCCAAACAAAACTGATTTATTTTTCTGAATAGCCGGGCAATGCCCCGTTCCAAAAGGAATAGATGATGGCTGCCCACCGATGGCTCTGGCTCTTGCAAGTTGGAGCTGCGGGCAACATGTATATATTTGCATATAATAAAATTTACGTGGCAGTATAATGCTATCGAGCCCTTTGGCACATATACGGCATTGCTCTGCTAACTCTTTTTCTATGAGAATCCGCCTTAGCGGCATTTTTAACCCTTCGTTGCACGTTGCCGCGATTTTCGACCACACACCGTAAGCTAAGTAAGTAGAAGCGGACCAATCGCAGACGCCGGTACCACCCTTCTCATCAGGTTATCTGCTTTCACTGTGCTGGCTCGGCCCACTGAAACCCTCTCCAGTTATAATGGCTCAAGACCATCCGATCACGACTTACATTCGCAGCGGCACGCTTAGGGCTCATATTCGTCATGTTTCACGGATGCAAACAAGCTCTCTTGCCAGCCTGCCAGAACGACGACAACAAACGTCATTCTCCAACGTGGTCAGCATCCATCGCGCCTCCCTACCATCGGGCTTCACACTTTCAGCACGTTCAACCTCAGCTTTGCGGTGTTTAAAACAACCTCAAGTGCGTCTTACGGTTCCAGGGATAAGAAAGAAGACTGGCCTGCCTACCTCGGCCTTGAAGTAAGCAGCTCTAGATTGTTTGCACACTTTCTACTTTGGCAGCGTCCATGTAAATACAGATGCCTCTTCCACTCAGACCAGCTCCACTGACGCAGTGGTTATATCATCACGATCAAAATTTTTCACGTGGCAACATCGACCGGTTCGGAGCTTGTTGACCTCAGAGGTGCCCTTGATTATATTAACAAGCAAGCTACACTCGAAATGCGAAATGCGAAAGAAAATAGGAACGCAACTACGCATCCTCTTACGTTGTTTTGTCGTCTTTCTTTCTTCTTTTCAAGTGAAGCGTACGAAAAAACTCATAAGCACTTCCTGTTGGGCTAGTTGGTAGCTGATCATTATAAATTATAAAGACACCAAAAAATGGACACACACAAGAGAAGAGAACGGGACAGGGCGCCCTGTCCGGTTCTCTTCTCTTGTGTGTCCATTTTTTAGCATCTTTATATTTTATTATGACAAAACTCAAGCCGTACGAAAATAAAAATTGCTTGTCGGGATGCGGATTTGAACCACCGACCTCCGGATTGCGAGTCCACCACGCTAACCGATTCAGACACTGTCGGTTTTCTTTCTCTTTATTTCATGGAATTAATAGTAGTGTCAATTCAAAATTGTTACATTACATTTAAACATACATGAGAAACAAATGCACATATGGTAAGCAGTCCAACGAAAGTTCAAAATTCTGGCAAACAAACACAAACGCCCAAACGCGAAATCCATTTAGGAATGGGATCAAAGGTAGCAACCACACTACGCACTTGAGCGGCCTCATCGCGAGAGACAGACAGACAGACAGACAGACAGACAGACAGACAGACAGACAGACAGACAGACAGACAGACAGACAGACAGACAGACAAAGAACTTTATTAATGGTCCTGAGGAACCGGCGTTAGGGTACCCCCCTTTTCAGGGAGTCCCCGTAGCCGTCGCGGGCCGCACCCACGTCGGGGTCGGAAGATCGTGGTCCTCCGCCCTGTCGCAGGCCCTCTGGACAGCCCGTAGTTGCTCTGAGAGGTCGCCGCTCTTAAGGGCTGCCTCCCAGTCGGTTAGAGTGGTTAGCGATGAGCTGCGTAACGCAGGGCATTGCCAGAGCATATGGGACAAGGAGCAGTACGCCTCCCCACAGTCTGGACAGTGGGGTTCTACGTTAGGCGCGAAGTGACTGAATCTGCCCCTGGAGGGAAATGACCCCGTCTGAAGCATGCGAAACGCCGACGATTGTGGTCTATTAAGTTTAGGGTGTGGTAGCGGAAAGGCCCGCCGAGCAAGTTGATAATGTGTCAAGACTTCGTGGAAGGTGAGAAGCGAATCCCTATACAGCCCTAAGTCGCCGCCCGTGAGTCCACCTGAACCGCCGCGGTGTGTAAGACCTCGCGCACAGTCATGGGCCAACTCATTGGCGTTAACAAGCTCAGAGTGTACATTGATTCCCATATGGGCCGGGAACCATTTGATGCTATGAAAACCAGCAGCCCCCTCGCTGCCGAGGATGGCCGCCGCCTCCTTTGAGATCGAGCCGGAGGCGAAAGCTCGGGCTGCCGATCTGGAGTCTGTAAAGATATTGGAACGTAGAGGGTCCTTCAGTGCTATAGCTATAGCAACTTGCTCGGCTACTGTTGAAGAAACCTTCCGCACGGATGCTGAATTAATGAGAGTGCCATTACAGTCAACCGAAACTACGGCATAGTGATCAGAGCACTCGTACTGGGCGGCATCAACGAAACATGCCAGATTCGGAGTGGCAGCAGCCGCTTTTAACAGGGAACGAGCCCTGGCTACCCGGCGCCCTACATTGTATTGAGGGTGGACGTTACGTGGCATGGGATCTACCTTGAACGTATCTCGGACCATGGGTAATAGGGTCACGTTGCGCTCCGTGATTTCCTGGTGACCGCATCCAACGGATTCGAGGATGCGTCTCCCCGCTCGCGATGATGATAGTCGAATTATTTGAGCCACTCGTTGGGCCTCGATCACCTCTGATAGGGTGTTGTGCATGCCTAGTTGCATGAGACGCGCGGTGCTGGTAGTGAGTGGTAAACCCAGCACGCGCTTGATGCTTTTGCGCATGAGGGCGTCGATTTTGGCCTCATCCCCTTTAGACCAGCGCAACGCGGAGGCTACATAGTTAACGTGGCTCATCAGAAACGCGAGGTAGAGTCTGAGTAGATTGCTCTCGCTTAAACCCCCTCTGCGGTTCGAGACCCTGAGGATAAGCCGAAGCATATTCTCCGTCTTCGAAGTAATGCGGGCTATAGTCTGTGAGTTGCCCCCGCGAGATTCCAGCAAGAGTCCGAGGACCCTGATGGTATCCACTCTGTGAATTTGTTGTCCGTCCTTCGTATAGAGGGCTATGGGAATTTGATCTAAGGGTGTGGAGCACCTAACCCCCCGTCGGGTGGGCCTGTACAATAGAAGTTCGGACTTGGTTGGTGACAGACTCAGACCCGTGTCTAGTAGGAAGTGTTCTGTGATGTCGAGCGCCTCTTGGAGCGCACTCTCAACTGCAGCGTCAGACCCTCCCAAGCACCACACGGTAATATCATCCGCGTAGAGGGCGTGACCCGTTCCTCTTACTGTGGCCAGTCTGTCCGAGAGGCCCTTCATGGCGATGTTAAACAGTAGGGGAGAGATGACCGCCCCTTGCGGGGTGCCTCTCGCTCCCAATGTAAATTCCTTCGATTTGATTTGCCCTATTTTGACAGTGGCCTTGCGATCCCTGAGGAAGGAGCTAACGTACGCATGGAATCGTGGCCCCAGGCCCAGATCTGAGATGGCGTCTAGTACGAACCGGTGCGAGATGTTATCAAAAGCCTTGGACAAGTCTAGAGCAAGGATGCCCCGAGTGTCTCTAGTGTCGACATCAATGATTTGCCTCTTTATAAGTAACATGACGTCCTGTGTGGAGAGTGCCGGCCGAAAGCCGACCATGTTGTGAGGGAATAACTCATTATTTTCTATATGCCTAGATATACGGTTGTGAATGACATGTTCGGCCACCTTACCCACGCAGGACGTGAGCGAGATGGGCCGCATGTTCTCCGGCCCAAGAGGTTTGCCTGGTTTCGGGATGAGCACCACTGAGGCTGTCTTCCAGGAGTCGGGGACTAGGCCCGTTTCCCAAATTTTATTGACCTCCCCGGTGAGCAGCGCAACTGATTGTTCGTCCAAGTTTCGGAGGAGCTTATTGGAGATGCCATCCGGGCCCGGCGCAGAGCGACCGTTGAGCGTTTGCAGCACCTCCCAGATTTCGGATTCCGTGAAGGGGGCGTCGAGCTCCCCCACCGCTCCCCCCCCCCCGATAACAAGGATAATCCCCGTCACCGGAGTGGCCCAGCGGAAGATACTTTTCGGCCAACTCTTGCAAGAGGACGTGTTCAAATACGCCCGCCGCCTTTTGATTATGAACTATGCGATCGATGGCTAGTCTCTGATTGCTTTTGGTTTGCGAGTCGTCGAGTAAGTGTTTGAGCAGGTTCCATTTGCCCCCCGTTCTCATCTGCCCATCAACCGAGGAGCACACTTCATTCCATTGTTGTTTGGACAGTTCGATGGAATGAGTTTCAATTGTACGATTGAGCTCCGCAATTTTCTTACGAAGCCGGCGGTGGAGTCTGTGCGTTCTCCAGCGGTGCAGGATGGAGTTTTTGGCTTCTAGGAGGTGTGCAAGGCGCGCGTCCATACGATCTACGTTTAGGTCGGTCTTAACCACCTTGGTCGCAGCTTGTACGTCCTTCTGTAGTCTTGTGAACAGACTATCGAGATTATCGTAGTCGGTCTGGTCCGCCTTCCGTATTTTCCGGAAGGCATCCCAATCCGTCACTTTAAATTCCCTGGTAGGGGCTGTGCTAATCGTTAGGGTAATCTCTACAATGAAGTGGTCGCTGCCCAGGTTCTCTTGCAAATTTTGCCATCCTGCTCCGGGGGCGTTCTTGACGAACGCCAGGTCCGGAGTGGTGTCTCGGACTACCGACGTGCCGGTTCGCGTCGGGTATTGAGCATCCGTAATCAATTCCAGTGAGCAGTCAGCAACTGCCTGGACAAGGAGATTGCCCTTGGTGGATTGGCGGGGGTATCCCCAGGCATTGTGGGGGGCATTGAAGTCACCCGCTATCACTATGGGGGCTCCCTTGCTCAGGGCCACCGCCTTTGTCATGATCGTGGCGAATGACTGCCGTTGATCCGACGGCGAGCTGTATATGTTTAAAAGAAAGACACTGCTCTTAAGCCAATTGTTAGGGATAATTTCGACCATAATGATTTCCGCCCTAGTTCTGCCAATTTGTAATTTGTGTACTTGAAAGGAGCACTTCCGTGCGACCAAGGTTGCTAAACCCCGCTTTCCTTCCTCCCGTTTCGATACAACCCGGTATCCCGGGAAGGTGGGCGCGTCATCGAGAGTTTCTTGTAAAAGAATTACGTGCGGTTTGACCGTCTGTGCCGAAACGAATTGCTGCAGCGGAGCTTTGCGCCGTTGGAAACTGGCACAGTTCCACTGCCACACAACCAACTTATTGGGATTGACCGCCATGGTGATTGCCTTGGATTGGCCATTCCACCGTCTTGTTGACGGGGACGGCGCTTGCGGGTGAAGGTGCCCGACGGGGCTCCCTCGAAGGCTGTCTAGCCGTAGCTAACGCGGCCTGTGCACTTTCCAGGGACGCCATCCTTTTAAGGAGGACAGTCACGCTTTCAGCGAGCTGCTGAATAGCCCGCTGCATGCTTTCTAAGTCCTTGTTATTGGACTCGGTCTCCATAGAGTCAGCGTCCCCCTCTGGGGGCGCGGCCCTACGTTTACCCGAGCGCGCCTGTGGCTCCCCTGAGGGGGGCACCGGTTGCTTCTCGACTTGCGAGGGGTACGACTTACGGAAAGACTCAAAGTCGGCCCTCATCTGCTGCATTTCTGCTTTGAGTCGAGCGTTCTCTTGCATGAGTTGAGCGACTCTGGGATCAACCTTATGCTCCGGCAATGCTACCTGCGTTACCTTTGAAGCCGGCGTCGTCTGCTTCGACTTGACACGATCGGCCCAGGTTGGCGTTTCCTGGATCCGAACCCGGGAGTTAGAGCGCCCTCGGGAACGAGAGCGCCCTCTGGAGAGGCTGCGTTGTCGACCAGAGGGCGTGACGGAGCGCTCCCTCCTGGGGGCTCCCGCCGCGCTGGAGCCACGTGGCCTGTTCTCCTTGGCCAGCTGTTGCTGCTGGTGCTTGTTGTTGGCGCGCTTACGGCGCCGTCGGCGTCTGCGTACGACATATGGGACTTGAAAGCGCTGCTTACACGTTTTGTCCGCCGTAAGATGCGGGCCTCCGCAAAGGGCGCACTTCGGCGAACACTGGTGGTCATCGGGTGGTGAGCTTAGTCCGCAGCCCCGGCAATCCTCATTGGTGGGGTTGGGGCAGACGTCCGCGCGATGTCCCAAGCCGCCACACGCGTAGCACACCTCGGTTTGGCGTTTGTAGAGCGTGCAGCGCAGAAGGCTGACGCCGCACATGACATAGTTAGGCACTTTCATGCCGTCGAAGAGGACAACCACTGTGGTGGTGTTCTTAATTCGTTTGACTTCCAGAGCCTTCGGGTTACGATGGTTGACAATCATGCGCTGGAGTTGGGCCTCGCTGATGTCTGCGTCGACCCCTCGTATGACCCCTTTGCAGGTGTTGTCTGGGGCCGCTATGTATGCGGCTACTTTGTAGAGTCCTTCGCTTATGCGGATTTGCTGGATTCCTGCATAAGCGGCGGCGTTCTTCTTCTCCGGGGTGGATACGACGAGAATGTTTTGAGTGAAATTAGGGAAGATTACATCGCCCTCAGTTTCTGTGGGGGCTAGTGCAGCCGCCATGGCCAAGGCTTGAGCCAGCTTGATTTGGCTTATCTTCTTGACGTCAAGCCCGCCCCTTGGGCGGACAATAATTCGTATGTGCTCCCTAGGTAGTCTGGGGAGCCTCGACGAGGCTGCGAGACGTTGCAACACGCCTTGCGGGGCAGCCGTGCGGCAGCCACCCTTCGAGCCCATGTGAGCTCTCTTGCTCGTTGAAACTGGTGTTTCTTGCAGGGCTTTCTTGTGCTTGCCCAACGCTGTCGTCCAGCCTGGGCTGTTGGCTTCTTCGGGGGAGATTGCCTCTCCTAACACCATTTCTACTTCGGGCATAATGCCCCTCTTCGTCGCGTTAGGCCTAAGCCTACCCGCGCCTAGCGTCGCCGCGGCGTGGTCTACACAAAAAGTTCCACGGCTTCCGCGCAAAGGCCACTCACCAAAGGAAGTCCTCAGAAGAAACCGTGTCGAATGGCGTGCACTTCCGCGGTAGGTGACACAAAAAGCAGACCGAAAATATTTACGAAAGCGGGAGCCGATCTTTCCACGTCCGCACTAGTCGGCGCTTTCTTCTTCTTCCGCGCGAGAGAGAGCTCGCGAGAGACAGACCTTGTTGAGCGAAGAAGCTCGGTATGTCTGTCGATCATTCGGCTTCTCCATAATGAATGACGTTCATCATACGCACCATTTAAAGCGGGGTTTCATATGCATGAAGAAGTAGACGCAGCGCAAGGCGCGAGCCAATCGCAGGCGCCCCTCCCACCGGAAGAGGGCAAGGGTCGCGCCCACCGTTTCCGTTTCCCAACAGTTTAGGCCCAGCATGTCAGATGGGGAGGACGCGTTTGGTTCGTTCTGAGCTCTTCTCCGTAGGATTGCTAGTCTTTTTAATCTCCCAGGCGTTCCTTATCAGATAGTTCGATTTTTGCACCCTTTGCCTAATCAGGCGGTCAACCAGTTCGTGCTTCTCCTCGCCGAGTGCTCCTACCAAGTTTGGTTGGCACGCCGCGATGCAGTTTTCGGGGGTCGGGCACCGGGCCTTCACAAAGTGCTTGCGAAAGCACGGAAGGAGGTCTGGTTCCATCTCACCCGGGAGTGGCACCGCTTGGGCGAGAAGAAGTTTGTCGAAGTGCGGGCCCGTCCTGCAGTGATTTTTGATGAGTCAGGTGGAACGCTATCCATTAAGTTATGATGCATGCTCCTAAGGTCGCTCGACTCGGCCGTGTATGCCAGTCGATCTACGGAGTTTTGTTTGGTTCAGTGGAATCCAGAGCTGGAACCAGTGGTGGCGCACCCTTGGGTGGTCGCGCTGCTCCGCGGACGGCTTTGGTGCTCTCCATGGTTGTATGCCTTGGCCTCTTTTGCGTCAAGGCAGACCGAGGGTCAGTCAGGCTTGCGTCCTGTAAGACCGACATGGCTGTTTGTGTGTTGAGTGCAGTAACTCTGTGTTGCTGCACCACAACAGCCCCCTTGTCCGGGAAGGACCGTTGGCCCGAACCAAAGCCCCCCGCCCAGTCAACCCGGGTTGAGGGGGGGAACCGGGGTCAATGTATCGAATGATGCTGGCTTGATGAGTACATGAATGCTCATGGACGCGGCGCCTTCAAAGCTGCCAAGTCCTCTTCCCATCTGACAACGGTTCTGCCAAAGAGCAGGCTGCGTTAAAGGAACGGCAGCGGGTGCGGGCCGCCCGTTTCATGAACCCCGCCGAGAATTCGCTCGAGAAAGGAATCGTCGTCGACGTGCCAACCCCGCCGTGAGGAAGCGCGAAACTGAGGCGTTACGACAATGAAGAGCCGCGGATCTTGAGCTTTGCTCGCATCCGTGTTACCGGTAGGGAAGGGAGTGCTTGTGTGTGTGTGTGTGTGTGTGTGTGTGTGTTTGTGTGTGTGTTTGTGTGTGTTTGTGTGCGTGTGTTACAGGCGGGCGCGTGCTTTACGCGAAAGAAAATGAACCGGCTCACAAAACGATTCACCGGGATAAGTGTACTCTTGTCAAACAAGACAATGTTGCTCCTTAGTAGTGCCAGGAAAACGCTGCTGCCTGAAGCATGTTAACGGCGCACGAACGCTGCAACGTGCTTTTACTGACGCGCCATATCCTCCACTTTTGAAGAGAATATAGAAGCTAACGCATCGCGCGCACGACAACTGCCGTGAGCGTGGCATGCACAGTGGCGTGAAGAGCCGCCGACAGTGGGGCACCTCTATCGCCCCCACCTCCTTCTTTCTAAAGCGTCTCGTCTAAAGACCCTTTCAATTAGGAGCTGCTCTTAACCACAACGCACGTGCCACGGTGGCGTGCACAGCCCAGGGAACCTAATCTCCGAAGCGGCCGCAGGATCCCGACGGCCCGCTTATACGGCGCCACGCGACAGCTGCAGTTGCGTGCAATGGCGGTCTTCAAGCGGACGCACAAATGAGCGAGAGAAAGCACTCCCACCCCTTCGAAAGCATTGAGGAACCGCGCTTCGATTGGGTGACTTACCTAAGCACCTTGTGCTGCGACTTGTGCAGCTTTATGCAGCTTGTTGCGAGTGCTCACTTCATTGTGAGCAAGTCCAAATTATTGATGATTAGAACTATCTTGCAGCTGCATCTTGCGAAGCACGAACGCTTCCTTGTGGCATAATACATCCTGATCATTGTAAATAATAACAGCACTGTCATTCCTAATATTATTTCTGAAGCTTACGGGGTCAATAATCGACAAGCGGCGTGATTCCGCCTAGACAGGGCAAGTATGACCACTGTAACCGCGAAGATAAGAAGGAATATTCCAAACACTTCGACTTAGATTGAGCACTTCCTCTCCTCAGAAGTCTCAGGTGTCCTTTGCTGCACAAAGTCAGCGGTGCCTAGTGCACACCACAGTCATGGAGCAGGTTGAAGCTCGGCAGCAACAGCCGATGTTTACACGGTTTTTGTTCTGAAGCAGTAAAGGCGCCTTTTTGCATCGCGTCTGCCACTGCAAACTGAAGTTGCCGCCGCAGCTGAAATTAAGGACCAAATCGCACGTTAAAACCAGCGAACATCACGAACAGAAACGAAAAACGCTGCTGTTCTGAAGAGCAACACGACGGACCGGATCGTTGGTTCAGTCCGCAGGCGGGCGTGACGTGAATGAGCTTGGACAAATCGCTCCGATAACAGCTCGTCTGCGGCGTCGTTCTGTGCGGCGTGGTTCGCCGGCATTGAACCAGGTCACGTTCGCGGGTAGGAATGCCTGCGCCTTCGTATTACTTCACAAAATCTGACTGCACTTGGCTCGACCGTCGTTGCCAGTGCTGTAGGGTACGTGTCGAACTTGAGAACATCACCTGCGCCGTGACAGCTGGAGATGTCTAGCTCTAGACTTGACAGGAAAAAATGTTTGACCTACAGCGCCCCTTCTGGATCGTGGCTTGGACACCAAGGATCGAATTCAGAAAGCTTCCCTCCGTCAGAACGTCTGTTTACCACCGGCGACCAGCCGTCTCCACCAGCAGTATGTCCACTCCAACGATTGACCATCGCCTGTTTATTTTTTCTTCCTTTCTTTTTTAACGTTGCAGTGTAAGAACTAATTTGAGGCCATGGTCCTGGGGCCAATTTCAGAAGCTTTTCGTTCGCAAGTGGTATTTGCCATTGGCCGGCCACTTTCGCTACTAGTGTGTGCAAGTTCACGACCGGCTGCTCGCACGAACAGTTCTAGCGTAAGGACTCTTCTTTTTTTTTTGAGTGTGTGTGAATACGGGCACTCACTCGCACGCCTGTGCGGAACTACTCTCGGCGCAACCCCATATGTTTAATAATAATAAAAATAATACTTTATTGAGACTTGAATACAATACAAGCCAAGGATCGGGCCTGCCAAAGCCGCAGTGGGCTTGAACGGTAGTGCCTGGCAGACACATCACTAACACGTTATTAGTTTGTGGACAACAGTGAAAAAAAACACACACACACACACACATGACAGGCTTCCGATCACGCATTAATGTGTCTAAGTGCCTTTCTGAGACCATATTTCGTCTTCACGCCTTGTATGCTTGGACGTCTTGGTTTCTTGGACGTCTAACAATTGCAGCGCGCTCCTCCACTAACACTGCGCGCAACTGAGCTTTTCCTTACGCCGTGCCCGCGCCTTTCCTTCGCTGCCTTGCTGGGAAGCGGCGGGTTGCGGGGGAATCGCGTGCCTCGAGGTCCCGGCACGCTCGCCGGGACGCCTGGCCGCAACCAGGGCTCGCTCATCCCCTCCGCGGCTGGCCGCCGCTGGCGCATTCAAACAGGTCTTCCCTCCCTTTTTTTTTTCTTTCTCCGGCGGGCAAAATTATCGACCGTCTCGGGTTAAATATAGCGCGGCATCGGATTCGCCCCCCTGTGCCTCCCCCCACCCTTCCTCCTTTCTCCACCTCCAACCCGCGCCAGCACCGGTGCTCCACCTTAAGCAGGTGGCCGGCGACCACTCGTCCCATGGACTAATTCTCCGCCCCAACACTCGGCGGCAGTACTGGGCGCCGGTTCGTCCCGTCGGCTTACGCTCCCTTTACGAGGGTCCTCGTGACGAGTGTCTGGCGCCGGAAATAATCGAATGGCGCCCGCAAGGACCGCACGTTGGGCCGTGTAAGGTAGACACGAAAGCCGATCAAGGAATTGGCGTATTCCTTCCGCTCTTTAATCAGAGCAGTTGCCGTATTTTGCTGGATTGCGTTTTTGTTGGGTTTTACTTACGACGAAGTTGCTACATCACATTCACAGCAAACGAAAAGGAAATAATTAACCAGCCACTTTTTATGCGCCTGCAAGTCACAAATGCTGCAGCTTCGCGGTTGAGTATCCTTCGACAAAAAATGTGTGGCTTCCGTTGTCGCAGTCACGACCTGATTGTCGCGTGGCAGAGCTCGGACGGAATGCATATTCAACATGTACAAGGCACACGGCTGGTTGTGTTTACGTGCAGGTCACAACACACCAATAGCTAGTGCGAGTGAATTTAGTGTGTTATGTATACTCTGAAGCCCCTGCAGTTTCAATTTATTTATTTTTATTTAAGTGCCTTGAAAGAGGATGGTACCTTTAGGTGACGCTGTCTGCCCCTTTTCACACCGCAAAACAGAAAGAAAATCATGAAAGGGAGCCCAAGAACACGCACATGTACAGTTCCGCGAACACCGGGGCAGACACGAAAGCATGTGTCACAAGTGTTGCGACTTCTTCCACGGAAAGAGGCAAAATGATCATCATTTTATCTGTTCCTTGTTCTTGTGCAGTTCTTACATCTGGTCTTCACAGTTTCATAACTTTAGTAAAATCTTCATCGCATGTGGGTCACGAAAGTGCTCTTGAACTACCTCACGTCCACATGTCTTGGGAACCGCGTGTATACTCGGTGCGAACCTTCCACCCTGCGCGAAACTGTGCTCTCTCTCCTCTCTCTCTCTTCATCCCCAACCTCCTTCCTCAGTGCAGGTTAGCAAACCAGAAATGCGTCTGGTTAACCTCCCTGCCTATCCTCTCTCTCTCTCTCTCTCTCTCTCTCTCTCTCTCTCTCTCTCTCTCTCTCTCTCTCTCTCTCTCTCTCATCGCACGTAGAAGGCGCACATGCCGCACATACAAGGTACACCAGACTGCACAGAGAACACTGAACCTGCACTGCAATTCAGACCTCCGGCCGGACAACACCGACGCGAAGCGTCTCCTGTGTCGGTTGTGGCCGGGGGTTGCCTTCATGAAAGCTTATTCAGCACTAATTGGAATGGCTGATACCTGCATGTGACGTTTGCGGATGCGAGGAGAACATTGACCACTTATTGTGCCACTGTCCTCAATTTGATGCACAAAGGCAATCTTTTTCCAACACTTTGAGGAAACTACATGATCGTCCTCTGAGTGAACCGACAGTACTAGAACACTGTCCCCACCGATAATCGTCTCAGAAGGCAGTGAAGGCACTTTTGTGCTTTGTGAGAATGTCTGGTTCGTACGAGCGGCTTTGACTCAAGTACTGTCCGTGCACGTCTCTATACCAACCCTCCTCCTCTCTCTATCTCTCTCTTCCTTCTCTCTGTTCTCCTTCTCCCTTCCGCCAGCGTAGGGTAGCCAACTGGACTCTTGACTGGTTAACATCTCTGCCTTCCTTGTTTCTCTCTCTCTCTCTCTCATCGCCAGAAATGCCTGTCTGGCTCGGTCGAGGCGTATGGATAGCGGGAGGCACTTCTGTGTAGAGGTCCATCACAACGTATCTACAGTTCCACGAGCATATAAACATGACACCACTGCTTAATGCACACAAATACGGAATTCCAGATGCACAAAGTTGTGGCATCACTTAAGCACATATAGAAACTAAAGAAAGAGAGAGAACGCAAGGAAAGGAGATGCTGGAAGGTGAACCAAACGAGCATATCGACAACATATCCTTGCGATGCCACACCAATTCGGCCCAACCGACCACCCAGCGGCGCATGCGCATAGTATTGACATTATCAAAGAATGTGATTGCAGTTTTGAGAGAAATAATGACCACTGTTCAAGACAATAAATGAGTGTGCGTACCCTTTGTCACGATGACCACCCATCAAGACAATAAATGAGTTCGCACCTTTATTCAAAATTATATGTCACCTCCGCGTCCTGTGCTAAACAGCTTCGCTGGTAAACCACTTTCACAGAGTGGAATGACTGATGATTTTTTTTTAATTGTTCGCTTAAACAATCTGCATATTTTTGGCTGATTTTTTTTACAAAGTTCTGGGTGCGGCTTTTACACGTGTGTGGCCATTACACGAGTATGTACGATATATACCAACACCTGACATGTGAAAAAAAAAATAAGTGCATCAAAACCAAGAAAGAGCCCATGTATCGAATAAAGATTCAATCTTCGTTGTCGGTCACCTTCAGTCACAGAAACCGTACGTTATAGCATTGCGCGCCGCAAGCAAGCTTTGCTTCTTCTTCTTCTAGGAAAGAAACCGGGGGCGCAATTTTGCACACGTCTGTATAAATCTGCCTCACGACGATTGCTCCAAGAGTTACGATTTCCGATTTATTCTTTAAATTTGCTACGATGCTCGCACTCTCAAAGTCTGGATAGGTTTAAATGAAACGTTAGGCTCACTGGATAGCTGGCCTGCTTGCAGTTGTACATATATGTCCGATCAGCTAAGTATGCCTACTCCCTAACGTGCACCAAACGCTCGGTGCACGGGCGCTTTTGCATTTTGCCTCCATCCAAATATGGCCGCCGCGGCCGGGATTTGATCCCGCGCCCTCGGGCATAGCAGCGCAGCGCCAAAGCCACTACGGCACCACGGCGGGTAGGAGCGTCCCATGAATGACGTAAATGTGCAGCCTTCCATTGGATTTCTACTTGGTCTATCTTGATAGAATTCTAGTTTTGAAAAGACATTTGAACAAGCGACCTCAAACCTACCGCAGGGTTTTCTCTCTCTCTCTCTCTCTCTCTCTCTCTCTCTCTCTCTCTCTCTCTCTCTCTCTCTCTCTCTCTCTCATGTGTGCTGTCTTTAACCTTAACTCGAAAAAGTATGGTCTCTTCCGCCGAAAGTGGTTACCTCGAGCACGTGACATTGACGGACGTAATCAAAATGGGGCCAGCGAAGAAAGGGTGCCTAAGGAATTGGCCTCGGCGGGGAGACCAGTGCTGTGTGACGTGTGTCTGGGGCTTTGTTCATACTGCCAGCAAACCACCAGTAATTTTGCTGACGAGATTAAGCTTTTACAGGCACTACCTAACAGAATTAGAATTCCAGAGCGAACAGAGCACGCAGCTAGGGCATTTTGAATGACTAAAGAAGTTCAATAGTTCCCTTTTCCCGTACCATCGCCTGCACCCACTCGGCTTCACAGTGAAGCTGTATCTCACCTAACTGGTCTTCCGCGATGTGAATGAAACCGACTCAGTCACTTGTGACTGGATGTTTATTTCACCACTGCGTATACTTATCGTTTCCGCTGCAGTTATAATTTTTAAGCTAGCGCCCATTATATTTAAAGGCTAAGAACTCGGGCTAACTACGTCCACGTTTACCTCTGGATAAGTATTCAGAAATTATGACAAAATATACGCAATGATTTCCGTCCAATTAAAAAATATACATTAAAGCCCGTCGTCACAAAAATTACCAAAACACTAAAGCGGCGGGTATACCTCTTACATTCGCGCATCGTCTCAGTTCTTTTTTTTTATTCTTATTTCTTGATATCAGTTTAGCCATTCGATGACTCGATATTTAGTCTGCATTCTTCTTTCCCATTCTTCGCGCAGGCGACTTCGTTCCCCGATGGACGGCGCGAGTGGCTCCAACTGGACGGACGTCGGCGACCACGAAGCGGGCGGTCCGTTCTCGTCGGCCGCGGTGACGGCGTCGGTGTCGGGCTCGTCGCTGTCGACCAGCTCGACGCCGTCGCCGTACCTGTACCACGGCGGCCGCGTGCTCTACACCACGTCCACCCTGTCGCCCGAGGCGGCCCGGTCGCAGTACTACGCCGCTTACGACCCCATGACGGGGCTTCGCATCGCAGCCACCCTCGGTGCCATCATCACGCTCTTCACACTTTTCCTCATCTACAAGAGCAAGTGCCGGCCTGCCAAGCCCACGGAGCCACAGGAAGGCGTCTAGCAGGCGATAACTGGAGAGGTGGAAGGAGGGGGTAGCCCATGTGGTCACCGCCCCACGGGCACACACCTGCAGAGTAATAACGCTCACGTACCGGGTCCCTTCAGAGTACTTCGCACCAATAAGCGCGCGTTACAGTCGACTGCACATTTTTTTTTTTTTAGAACGCCAAAAGCTCTCAAGAGTGAGTCGCACTTCACGACACCTGAGCCCGGTAAGCTCAATGAGCTCCTTAATGCATCACGAATGCACCACGGCTACGAATGAACCCTGGTCACACCAGAAAATTCTGGGAGGACCTGGCGAATCCGGTACCTGCTAGGTTACGCGGTAGAACTACATGAAAAATCATGCCCTTTCTTGTTCCGATACAGAAGTAAGAGTTGGGTCTCACCTAACTATTCTTTTTGATCGCGAGTTTTCCTGAACACGTAACCGAGACTTTTCTTTTTTATTCCTTTTGTTTAACGAACCTTACGCGAACAGTGGAGTCATCTGTGCCCTAAATACATAGCCGACGTGCTGGATACGTCTTTCTTCTCTTAATTTCTCCTTTTGCTCGGCCTTACGAAACTCACAGACATACGTTCATCCCTGGAGCGCGCTCGCAGTTTATAGACATTCAGGCGTGCCGCCCTGCGTATTAGCAGCATAACGTGTGCGAAAATTCTGCGGAGGATCCAAAAGGTAAAATTATGCAAGTAGTTTTGTAACCAGGTACTGACTCGGACCTCTGAAGAGCGCAAGCTTCGGGTTCGGCTAATGTAAGATCCTGAAAGAATGCTTATTTTTGCTCGCAAACTTATCTCTGCTAAGAGCAAAGAGCAGAAATCCTGCGGAGCTCCGCGCTCACCCAGCAAACAATGTGGCCAGTCTTTATAACTGGTGCCGAGCGCACGTGTTTAAGATTGGCAGCACTTTTTTTTATTTGTTTCATGTATCTCTTTATAAATGTTATTGTCATAAAGAAGGTCCTCATTCCATTGGCGTAGATGGACAACCTTTGATTCTTGCTGTTGTTAAGACACCATTTGTGCCACCTATTTGGCCACACATGACAGACCTGCGCATGTTTCCAGCTGGTTCGTCGAACACTGAGACAGGCTCCGCCTATGCGCCGCTATCCGAATTACAAAATGTTGCCTCAAGTAGAAGCTTAGCGTCGTTTTTAATTTATACATCAAGCCAGGTTTTGTTTGTGTGCCCACATTCAAGCAGCGAATTTCATGGAGGAAAAGTCGGAGGCAGTGACTAGATGCTACCAGTTCGGGACAAGGGTTCACAGTCCATGCGTGACGTGGAAAACCTATAATTTACTCGCAGCGTAAGCAGACACTGGGTGCAATGTACACTGAATCCTGCGGTGATTATTTCAGTCTTACACAATGTGCCACGGCCTCAAGGTGAACTACTTTTCACAGCAGTTGCAATTGGCCGTCTAAGTTTTGCGTACACCCACTCACAAAGGTTTTCGGAACAAGAAAACTAGAACGAAATTCAAGTACTACGCAGCTGACGCGTGTATCCCGGATCTGTGGCGTGCTTCACGAACTCGAGTCTGGCACATGTGCCGTGTACCTCTTGTCCTGAGTGTACGCTTAGGCTGTGAAACATTTAGGCCGCTCCGCATGGTTTATGCATTGTGAACGCTCTTGTGGGCAGATTCGCACCTCTGGGCTATGGGTATCGAGCTCAAGCCATCATGGCAGTCAGTCTATGCTAATTAAGGCGTGACTTGAGTTTTTACATCACATGGCAGATGCAGAATTGTCGTTGTCTGCAGGTACAATGCTCAATAGCCTGCATAATGTGCGTTATATTCTTTATTTGCATAGCAGTAGTCGTCGAAGATCGGAGCTTGTGTTAAAAGCTCGGTTGAATTCATCTATAAGGGTCTCCCAGCTGTGCGAAGATTTTATGTGCCTATTGTCTACAGCTCTGGTCTTCTGTCTGCCATTTTTCAAACCAATGCGGCTCTGAATGGTTTGTCAAAACATAGCTGGTGGTTCCTTTCACGAAGCGAGGGCGTCTAAAGCCCATGTGCTAATTAATTCTGCGCGAGTCTTCCTGGATTATTTAGTGCAAAAGAAAGTAATAATTAAGGAAAACTAGCTTGTTCTCATTGGTTGTTATTCGAAACTTTCAGGTATATACGTTGTTCAAGAACCACGTGCGTGTATACCTGAACGAGCGTAAGAGAACCATCTGGTAAACCACTTCTAAACTTTTTTCAACGAGACCTCTACACTTAAAGTGTTCGTGTTCATCTTTTTGTTTCTTTCGATCAGTGAGGGATAGGTCTCTGTGTTGCTGTCAGTGGAATTAATTAGGTTCTTTGGCACAATAGACTTTTGGTAGATTGCAGCTGCTGGATGGGAGATGTGCTCGTGGTCAACAAACAGGAATCACCGCAGCGCTCATCCAGCATGAAGAAGCTTTTTTTTTTCTCACCCGAAGGTACAATTGAACGATCTGGAAAGATGCTGCAGGGATCCGGTGGACCCACTCGTTAAGATCGTTAAAGATCACTTAGCAAAACATTATGTTCATTAATGCAAGCCGAATTTGCATTAATGTATTGTAATGCATCATGTACTCACTTTGTGCATAAGCACAATGTGAGTACCCAGTCTGTCGCACCCGTCAGACTCATTTAAGTGCTTGTACGGACGCACAGGGGCGCAATGTTGCAACCAGACTCCTAAATCACTCGAGGAGAAAGGTTTGCTTAGAAAGCATTAACAGGTTTTACTACGACAAGGTGTTGTCGGGAATCAAATGTATTTGATGTTACGAAAAATAAGTAGAAAACATTTATTTGTGCCGATGCTTACAAAGACCGACCATTCTGTATTCGCTGTCGGTCTAGGCCATGATGAAAAATAGATTTCTGACTTGCTGAACCTGCATTGGCGTGCCACGTTTTATGCCAACGCGCAGTTTACGTCGCTTGCTCAGACTGGTACACGTAGAACATCTGAAATAGCGTACATGCACATTGGTCCTCCAACCACGTGATACACTTGGCGGCAAGAGTAGTAATTGCTGGTTGATGCGACAAACAGACAGCAACAGACAGGTTTCTTCAGCAGACATTATAGAGATTTAGATTAGGGGCCGCAAGCGCTGGGGGCCCCAAACGCTTGCGTGCCCCTAATCTATTGAGCGTTGTAGCCGCTGAACTTGTCGATCTCGTCAATGAAGTTCAAGATCCACCTCTGCTGAGCTAAACGGGTTGCTCGCGCTGACAGCAATTCAATGACGGTTGCGCATCTGGATACGCCGTCGACTATTGTTTAACCCCTTAACTGTCCATGACGAGTAAGCTCATCGTGAACATGCCACAAGTTTTTCACGTGTGCATAGCTAGTGCAGTTAATTGCAATTTTGATAAATAAGTAAGTCCCAATGACTATTGCTACCGTGTTTTTGTTAACAAGTACGTTAAAAATGCAATAGACATTCCTGGGATCACATATTTTAGAAATAAATTGGTGCAAAATATGCAGGTTTAGAAAAAATCCGCACTCCTAAAAAAAAGTCCAATTTGTCATGGCATGCACTTAAGGAGGCCATTCTGTTATCAGAGTCAAGCAACACCGAAAGTCTGTTCGTAAAACTGAATATTTATGGTCATGTTTTTATTTTATGTGCGGTGTACAGACCACCTGACTCTTCCCCCGATTATTTATTTACGATAAGTGAACAGATGGCACAGTTTAATAGAAATAAGCTTTTAGTGGTTGGGGATTTTAACTTGCCGGGCATTGACTGGGATCGTATCATGTCTAGTGCCGGTTCTGTTACCGACGCAAATGTGCTTTTTGATATGATGCTCGACCACAACCTTGTACAAGTAGTTCGTGAACCTACCAGATTTGGTAATGGCCCTGGTTCGCTCCTTGACCTTGTCTTTCTTGAACGCTCCTTTTCCGATTATTCTGTATCTATCGAACCTGGGCTATCTGACCATGCTCTTATTGTTGTATCATTTCGCTTGAACGTTACCCGCACGCATGGCACGCATGCGCTTACAATTGTGAAAAATTTTGCGCAGGCTGATGATGTGCGGATAACAGATTATCTGGACTCTTGTCTTTCTGAATTTTGCCAGGATGATGTTCTGCAGCTTTGGGAAAAGTTTAAAGCAATGTGTTTATTCTGCATTGATCAATTTATACCTAACAAACCTAAAAAGCCTGCTAAACATACACCATGGATAAATAGACGCACCATTCAATTCAGAAAGGCCCAGCTACTGACAATTTAACCAGTGTTCGTGTCGCTCTTTCAAAGGCCATTGCAGAAGCAAAAAATTTTTATTTCAGCAACACTTTACCTAATTTTATTAAGGACGATCCCCAGAAGTTCTGGAACTTTATTAAGGAACGGAATAAATCCATAACGAACATTATCCATGATAACATTCCAATAACTGATCCCAAGGCTGTTGCTAACCTTTTAAATGACCACTTCCACAGTGTCTTCTCACCACCAACTGAACCCTCTTTCCAAACTTCACCATCCTGCTCTTCTGACGTTAACATTTCTCATGAAGGTGTACTTAACATGCTCCTCCGGTTAAAAGTAAAATCATCTGTTGGTCCAGACGGCATTCCCAACACCTTCCTTCGGCGTTATGCGGAACATTTAAGTAAATTCCTTGTAGTAATCTTTCAGGCCTCTCTACATTCCGCGGTACTTCCACTCGATTGGAAAGTAGCACGTGTTGTCCCTATATTAAAAAAAGGTGACCCAAGCTCAGTCCTAAATTACCGTCCGATTTCCATATTATCCTCTTCTTGTAAATTAATTGAACACATTGTTTCTGACTACATTAATGATTTCTTAAACAAGCGTAACATTTTATCTTCTTTCCAACATGGCTTCAGGAAGGGGCTCTCGACAGTCACCCAATTAAGCACAGTCATTCACTCGTTTGCTTCTGTCCTTGACAAGGCTGGCCAAGTGGATGTGATATTTTTGGATTTTCAAAAAGCATTTGATGTAGTTCCTCACGACAAATTAATTTTTAAATTGGAATTCCTTGGTCTTCCTGCCTTTATCCTGTCCTGGGTCTCGGCTTACTTGACGCGTCGCAAACAGTACGTAGTGATTGATGGGCAGCAGTCCGATTCTCTTTCGGTAACCTCTGGCGTGCCTCAAGGCAGCGTCCTTGGCCCGCTACTATTTCTTATTTATTGTAACGACATAGTTGATGTGATAGAGGCACCTGTCAATATTCGTCTGTTCGCAGACGACTGTATCATTTTTAACGATATTAATACAGTTCATGATCAACTATCTCTTCATTTAGCCTTAAACAACATTCTTGAGTGGAGCAACAAGTGGGGAATGAAACTTAACTCAGATAAATCTGTGCTTCTACGTATAACAAACAAAAAACTTCCCCTAAAATTTTCTTATTCTATTGGCCAAGATCCCTTGGCCGAAGTGAGCGAGTACAAGTACCTTGGAATTACAATTACTAACAACCTAAATTGGAATAGCCATATTGCTGCTACCGCCTCCGCTGCTTTCAGAAAGCTATGTTTACTTCGCCATAAGCTTAAACATGCATCCCATGAAGTAAAATCCTTAGCCTATACCACATTTATTCGACCCAAATTGGAATACTCGTGCGTTATTTGGGACCCGTTTACCAAAACCAACATTTACGCCCTTGAAAGGATACAGAGAAGAGCCATACGTTTTATTTTTTCCAAATACGGCCGAGAAGAGTCTGTTTCTGAATTACTGCGGACAAATGGCTTTCACACCCTTCAAACGAGGAGAAAAATAATACGCCTGCAGTTCCTCCACTCCTTGATAAACCGTAAATTTTCTTTAGATCCTAGTCCATACATAACACTTTCCGCATCCAGGCAAACCCGTCATTCTCACCCCCTCGCTCTCTCCCCTTACGTTCCAAGGACAAACCTCTTTAAATTTTCATTCTTTCCTCGAACCATAGAAGAATGGAACCTCATCCCTTTCCATCATCTCAACTCACCTGAATCAATCCAAACTCATATTATTAATATTTCCTAACTAACATTGCTGTTTCGTGTTATATTGTTTCATTTCTTGAGTTTCATATTTTTGCAATTCTGCCTTTTATACATGTACTTTTATTTGTTACCATGCCCCTCCTGCTTGGGCCACACGGCCTGCAGTATGCTGTAAATAAATAAATAAATAAATAAATAACGCGAGCGGGCCTTCTACAAACTGAAATAGTACTCAGTGGCCGGCGTGGGCACGTGTGCGCGACAAGGGTGCAAATCCAAAATACGTAAACTACTCACTTTCGTGACAACGTGATACAATGTAACCCACCGCGCAAAGCTCTCTCTGTGTGCTCACAATTTCAGGCAAGCTCAGATGTGCGCAAACCGGGCGCCCACATTCGCGCCCACCCGCCGAGGGACCCGGTGCGAGGCAGCGTGCCCTCAAGCGCGGCCTGTTCCTTCCTCCCCGTGCCGCGTGACGTCAGAGGAACGCTCGTATGTGTGCGCGCGTGTGTGTGTGTGACTGAGCGTGCTCTCCTCCGACTAATAAGTGTGTGATCGGTGTGCCACGTGTTTCAACGCACGCTCCCTGCATTCGCGATTGACGCATGTGTGACCGCGATATTTGAGTGTATACGTGCTCGTCTGGACGAGTTGTTGTGCTGTTGTATACATACACGGCGTGGATGGCGACACCGGCAGACCGCGCCTTCTCAAAGCTCAGTTATTTTGGCTCGCTGAACCAAACGGTTCTTGTAACGTTGACTTCCGTGGCGATCAATTTACGGCTATATCACCCGCCGCGGTGGCTTAGCGGCTATGCTGTTGCGCAGCTAAGCACGCTGTCGCGGGAGCAAATCGCGGCCGCGGCTGCCGCATTTCCATGGCGCGAAATGCAAAAAAAGAAAAAGCGCCCGTGGCCCGTGCTTTGGGGGCCCGTTAAAGATCCCCTTGTGGTCAAAATTAATTCGGAGACTCCCTCAATGGCGTGCCTCATAATCAAATAGTTGTTTTGGCACGTAAAACCACATAATTCAATTCCATTTACAGCTGTTCTTTTCCTTTCGCCTTGGGGGGTGCCCGTTGAACTAGTATCCACGCCCTTGTAATCGCGAAGCGCGAGAACATCGCTGATATTTATTTCTGACAGTACCTCGAGCTATCAATTTGGATTTCGCAAGAAAACAGACTCCTACGTTATAACGTCACGCTTTCGCCCCGGTGGTGCTACCGACGGAGCGCACCCCAACCTTGAGCCTAATAACATGCGCTTGTGGACTTGTTGCGTAGTACAGTTTCTTTGTCTCTTATCCCTGTGAATATATTACGCCCACAAAAGTGCTCAATGGCGCGCTGATTCTGCGGTCGGTGGTTGCCTAGAAGAAGTAGCGTCGTTGTCACTGTGCACGCCCCAGCCGACAGCTGCCTTTGGAGTTTGCTTTGGGCACATTGTTGTCTAAATAAAGGTTCTGCTTCAACAAACGTGACGACGCCCATCGAAATGACGTCTGCCGCCTGCCGCACACCTGACCATATTCACGGGCAACACGTAACTCTCGTAAACTACGAAAGATATTTATTTTTTATTATCATGATGGCGTTTTACGTGCCAAAACCACGATCAGATTATGAGGAATGCCGTAGTGGAAGGCTCCGGAATAATTTGCACCACCGAGGGTTCCTTAACGTGCACCTAAATCTAAGTACACGGGCGTTTTCGCATTTCGCCCCCATCAAAATGCGGCTGCCGTGGCCGGGATTCGATACCTCGACCTCGTGCTTAAGCCCAACACCGTGGCCACTAAGCGAACACCGCGGCTTACGAATAATATAAAATGGTATAAAATAAAAAATAAAATTGTAAGTGCTTTAGGCAACAGATTATGCACATATGAAATGGCGAAAGCAAGCTGATTTTAAGATTTCGTGCCAGGCCTTAAGGAATTTATTAATAAAATTCTTCAACAAAACGGTTACTATGCACGCTTGCATTAGCTGAACGATTTCGTGGCGTTGCAGTATTGGCAACAACCTTTTACTTGACCAATTCTGCTACACCACGTACTTGACCAATTCTACTACACCACGTGCTTAAATAGAAGCAAATTGCGCAGAATAGAGCTTCGATAGCGAGCTTAATTAAACTGACAGTTTACTTACTCAAGAGCGTCATCTTGATCTGATCGTCCGTCGTTTCACAGATATGTATTCACAAAACGATTACTTTAGCGAAGGATTAATTACGCGCCGCATCGTTCTTACCAGGTCTGCATCCTTTCTAAACAGCTTTGTAAAGAACATTCTGTGGAATAAGTTTCGTAGCTGTATAATGCGAAAATGTTGTTTCCGTGTCGCCGAAACTCTTTTGTCGCTGTGTGAAAACAAAATGCAATGGCCAAGTGCGTTTTCTGTCTGCGGAAGTGGAAGACAGTTTGGTGCTCTTTTAAAACTTGCAAAAGAATGAAGAACGCGCGGCTCAACTTCAGGATCAGTTAAAAGGCTGCAACAACAGCAGCATGCCCTCCTCGGAGGAAAATTAGTTTCAGTTCGGCGTCAGACTCTCGCCGCACCCACGTACCCACAATGCACTGCGGTCCTAATATTATCGACTCGGCGTCCTTGGCTTCCCTCGCGTCAAGACCTCAGTTCCTGAAGAGTAATGTCCGCGCGGCAGTCCAAGCAAAAAGGCAGGTCAGTCGCGCGCTCGCATTAGCAATCACCAGAGCCGAGTAAACGAAACTGCGCCAACCACGCAAACGTACAGAGCGAACTGCACACTTTTATCCCTTCTAGATTACTACCGTGTACAGCAACGGCGCCTGATGTTTCTAACTTTCCTTTTCCGGCAAAGATGAAACGGGAGAAAGAGAACAGGGATGGTTTCGAGTTTATTATGCAAAATGCTAGGCCGCCATTATCCGTCTTCGTCGCCATTCCTTCCACTTCCATATATATATAACACCGCGGAGTCCGTAGAGTCAGCAAGCGTCTGTGGCTCCCTGACTTATCGATCTCTGCTCGTGTTGCCGCAAGGAATAAAACAAGTGAGAAGGGCACGGGTGAACTAACGCATTTTCCATGGCTTATCTTTTCGATCGAGCGCACACTTTTATTTTTATTCTTATTTTTTATGCTCCCCTATAACCGCCGACTCCTAGATTCAGTATTCCTCGTTATAAATCCCTGTACTGCATGTTTTACAACACGGGCTCGAACATGAAAAAAAGTACAGCGAGAGGAGGCAGTGCCACGGAAAGCGTACTAAGTACGGTTCATCACTTAAAAGCGCCAATAACCTTCCGAGTCGTTTACGGCACGCAGGAATTTAATGGTCTCTCTCTCTCTCTCTCTCTCTCTCCTTTTCTTTCTTTTTCTTTTATATGCGCAGGCTACGCTGATCTTATTACGCACCTCACTGCCATTGCGAAGCGTTGTGCCGGATACCGAGCGCAGAAGCGCATGCTTCTCACGCAAACAACGGACTCGAACGCGCACACGCAGAACAGAAATAAACGGAGCTGTGCAGAGAACACTTGCAATGAACGAGAGCGCTGCGAACGTCTTCCAGCGCGCCAGTTCAAACGCGTCCGGCCTTTTCATTCATTTTATTTGTCCTCTCGTCAGCCTTGTTCGTGCTGAGCAACTCCTTGCTTTAGCGCAATTGCACCCCTCCATTGCCTGCGTGCATTTTTGCTTCTTTAGACTATACGGTTAACGAACGCTGAGGATGTTTACAATCGTCGTGCTAACGGGAGTTCTTTTTTTTTTCTCTTTCTGCTGCACCGTTGTTTGGAGTTCCAACGTTTACTTGTACCACGCATTTCCGGCGTAAACGGGAAAATGGAACTCGGGGAGGTCACGGGGGTTGAGAGGGAGGGAGGGGAAGGAAGACGGGGGGCACTGTGTTAATCCTGGAAGAAGCAAACAGCTCGGTGCTGTCATAACAACACGGCAGATCTCGATAAAATAAATACTTCCGGGGCTACGAGCGGATAAAGCTATATAAAAGAATATAGGAACAGAAAGTGCTTATAGGCAAAAGCGAAAGATACATGCGCGTCCGCCGCTACGCACAATCAAGCGAGCGAGAAATGAACGAAGGAAAGCGAATGTTGCGGGGAATGAAGGAAGAAACGCGGCGTCTTGACGTTCCAGCAGCCCTAATCTATAGCTGAGCAAGACACTGTATACGCTGTCCTGTCCTGTCATATCACAGGCATGCTCCTTCCGTGTGACTGTCGAGCGGCATCGTTTCATCAGCAATATACGTTAGCGTTATACAGCGGAACAAAGCGTGTAGGTAGCTTTGTATATTTTTTGCACATCATACGAGGTGAGCAAAAAAAAAAGAACAATTTTTCTTGCTTACGTTTTTGCAAAACCCAAAACCCCGCCATTCTTCATTTGTTCTTCCCTCTGCGCTATCCGATACCTGCAGTGATAAACGAAATTATTATGGCGGCGCAAGCTCCTGCTACACGCTCGTTTCGAACACCATCCGAAGGGCAAGAAGATTATGTGCCGAGCGCAGCGTTAAAGAAGCAACCAGACCGTAAGGAAAGACTTCAACGAATGGAGCAACGATAAAGAAGGCTTAACGACGATATATCGCCAAACCCCGTCTGTTTCTATTCGCGAAGAGTGTCGAGCTTTCAGCGCAAGTGTGCTTTTCTGTTTTCTTTCTTTTGTTTTCCTTCTTTATTTGCTACATCAGCGGTGGTCGCGGAGGAGAGGGCCAGGAAGAGCTTTGCGAAATAAGAGAGCATAAATGGCCGCGCGCGCGGGCTCAACCGTGTCGCAAAAAATTATCCCAATCTCCACGGACACGCCTTCGTAAGCTGTCCACGAAGGGCACGACAAAAATCGGGACACGCCGAAGGCACCGCCGCGTTTCCCGCGCAAGTTATGCAGATTTTTTTTACGAGGTCGTAAAAGCGCTCCCCGCACACAGCTCGTAAACCCGATGCCTCTCGCCCACCGCGGCGTGCGTCGGCTCACGCCGGTCTCGAGACATCGTCGCCAGACGAAGGCACTTCTAGCTGGCCGCGAGCGCGGAAGGAACGCCGAACGCAGGAACCCCCTACACCCGGCTGGCGGAGGAAAGCATCGGTAGAGAGACACGGGAAGAAGAAGGACACCGCGGAGGGCTCAGCGGAAAAGGCTGGATATCGCGTGACATCGCCCGTAAATTTGTTCCCCTGGAAAGCCGACGGCTCGAAAGCGGTACGCTACGCGTTCCATTGCCGCGAGCAGAGCGAGCCGTCCTTTTGTGGCGGCTCATCGAGCACCGCCGAATCACCGTCTGCGTTTCGCTGGTGTAGCTCTCTGTCCCATTCTCTCGCTGGAGATGGCGGTTCCCTTTTACGGTACGCGCTGTGTTCCTCAATTGTGAAGTCGCGTCGCAAGGCAATGGTTTCTCGGAGGACTCGGTTTCGTTTTTTTTCTCGCTACTAGTACTCATTTCTTTTTCTGTCTATGTTTCTTTCCTGCTTTTCTTTCTTTCTTCCTTCTTTTTTTTTTCTTCTTTATAGTTACTATGTGCTGAACCTTTGTGTACGTATGCAGAGCGTCGCTGTAATACACATCAAATGGGTTTAGCGTTGCAAGTACTTCTCCAGACTATCGCTGCCCCTCCCCCCCCCCGCCTTTTTTCTTTTTTTTTTTTATGGCGAGCGCTGCTTCTTTTTCGTGAAAATGCATCGCTGTGAAATTGTTCAACTTAATATACATTTGTCAAACTGCAAAGAAGAGCTACGGCTCCCTCCGAATAAAACTTATTTGATTCACATAACTCGGTAGCGTTGTAAGATATGGTTTATCGTGTAACTTACATTCGATCGCATATAGTGCTCAAGTTCCAGTCATTGTCTCGCACATAAGCATTGGAAAAGTGGTCGAAACGCCGGCTTAATCTTGGAACGCCACGGAAGCGCGCGAATAATCTGCCGACGACGGGAAGGGCTTTCACACTAATGACGAGCGACGTCCAGCATCGTTCTGCCCTGTGCCGCCATCCGCGTCTCGTGTTAAACGTCGCACCTAACACGAACACCCAACCCTTGGGCAACGTGCGCCATAGACCACGTGACATGTACGCAAAGTTGCATCTGCACATACACAGAGATACCCGACACAATAAAACAAAGAAAAACGCAAATAAAAAAAGAAACAGCTCTGCCCAAATGAGAGCTGCGTATGTATTTTTGTATGCTTGGCCCAACGATGCTTCTTGGAGGTTTTCTCGTCGTGGCCATTCCAATAGCTGACGTTTGCCACGCGTGATGGGGTCCAAGTCGTGTTAACGTCACTCTACCGTTTGTTTCTTCTGCCTGTGTTGCTATTTGTAACTGTAGTTGTAAAGTTGTTGTTTCTACTCCACGATGGCATAGGATGTTCAAGAAAAAATAAACGTGTCACGGCCACTCTGTGTCTGCCTCGTCCTTTGCATCGAAGTCTACATCTGAGGTCCGCATCGCTGCGAAGACATTAGAGAGTTTTAGAATAGGGGCCCCAAACGTTTTGAGGCCCCGAAGAAATAGAGTCGAAGCCACTGCGCATGCGCGAGACGCAAACTGCGTTTGGGTTTTGCGTTGGGACAATTGGTTGGGCTTTGCGTCAGCAAACATGGCGGCATCCATCGAAGCGACGGCTCTAACCTAGCACCGAATTGGGTTCGATTCGTGGTAACGCGTGAAGTTCGCAAGCTAGGAGAAGTGACTACGGTTATCGCTTTCTCTCAACTAACGTGCGCTACGAAGATTGAATCATTAGACGCCGCTGATTCCGAATTCGATTGTGGATTTTATGGCTCGTAGGACTAACACGGCTAAGCTTGGCTGATGAAGGCACGTAAAGTTGGTTTGCTCAAAACTAAGCGCAACCAATTGTTTGCTGCTTACAAAATAACGTCTAACTTGTAATTAAACGCGAATACACGCAAGTCAAAATTACTGTTCCTATCATAAAATGCTATATTTTATTTAATTATTTCTAATAGCTTTTCTTTGACGCCATAGTGGCGCTGTCAGCGCAAGACGCTATCCGCAAACGCATAGCCCTATTCTGAATCTCTTTACTCTTGCGTGCCCCAACGCTAACCCCCGCAAAGCTCTTTGAATCACCAAACTATTGGGGCCCCTATTCTAAAACTTTATATTTACGTCAGCACATGACGATATAGAGCCATAGTCACAGAATCCACTAAAGGGACCATTTGGTTTGCTTCAACACAGTATCACCCAGTGGCACCACTGCATTTCGTGTTTTCGACCCAGGAGCAAGATACGGAAAAGAAAGGGAGAAGGCAGAAATGTTAACCAGGAAAACGTCTGGTTGGCTACGCTACGCTGGGGGAAGGGAAACGTGGAATAGAAAGAGAGAGAAAGGAAAGACGCACACACGTGCGTGGATATGCATGAGAAGTGGTCAATCGCCTAGTCATCGAAATGCGTTGGATATTTATTTTTATTTCTTTATTTTATTTCTTCCATACTGCCAATGTCCCAATGGGGATTATTACAGGAGGGCAAAACAAAAAAAAACGAGAAAGAAAAACAATTACAGATAAAGAAAGTGTCAATAGGCTAGCTGTTACAGATTTCATACCGTATTATTTGGGGTTGAGGGAGAAAATGTCACATGGTAAAAACATTACGAACAGACATGCAGCACATAACTGTCACATTCTGTAAAGTATAGCGAGAATACAGTACGTTTCGTTGCCTTCGTATATCAAATCGAGGACAGTGGGGGAATAGGTGGCCGGTGTTCTCTTCGCAGGCACGTACATCACACGCAATACAATAGTGTTGAATGAGCCTTCGCGAAGGCAACTTCCAATCACAACCATCACAGTACAAATGTCTCTCGTCGGTGCAGTCCGGGTGAATTTGGAGCGAAGGAATTCAGTTCGTGCAACCTGTAGTGCGCCTTATATTTGAGGTATTCAACTCGTCTAAAGCTGCATTCACACGACTGCGGGCATCGACGATTACGTCCGCGGACGTGCAAGGCGTGGTTCAGTGTCGCTAAACACATAGCGATGCTATAGCGATGCGATTCGTTGAAGCCAAGTCGCCAAGTCCCGTCACGCTCGCCTGCAGACTGATTCAACGATCGTCCCGTTGTGTGAATGCAGCCCAACGAGAACATGCGCGGCGACCCTGCCTATAGCAGCGTCTGTTCTAAAAAAAAACTGCGATATGGACGCAGTGGTTTTCTTCCCGTCACGTTCGAGCCGCGTTGTCTCTGCATCATCATTTCCATGCAGTGTTCCCGAAACGGCGGGGTGACCATCGAAAATAGATCTTCCGTACGTGAGCACGGTAAGTTGAGAACTGCGCGTACTGGCCAGATCTACTCTTCGAGGTACGCGGCGCGTTCCCGTATATGTCCCGAGGAACTGGTGGACATCCACTATGGGCTTGTCGAGGTGAAGCGAAAGGGGTAGGCTTGTGGAGATCGGCTCCACTCTTTTTTCCGATCCGATTGAAAACACGCTTTCATATTTTATTTGAAACTGAAGCCTGACATGCGCAAGAGTCCACTGTCATTATGTCGACCCTAGCTGTCTAAACAGCAAAATATGGTAAAATAATTCTAATTGAAAGAACAAATTAAAAGTTCAGTGGAAACTTAGCGGTGAATTCGAGTGAAATGTGTTGACATTTACTGTATATTTAAAATATATATACAGGACAGGCGGAAACACGCTGTCGTCGGCTAG
Source organism: Dermacentor albipictus (assembly GCF_038994185.2). Taxonomy (NCBI): domain Eukaryota; kingdom Metazoa; phylum Arthropoda; class Arachnida; order Ixodida; family Ixodidae; genus Dermacentor; species Dermacentor albipictus. Next base: position 23,677,407 of record NC_091823.1, read on the forward strand.
GACCTCGCAACGTGATAGAACCCGCAGGAGTACGTCAAATTCACGACAGCGGCGCCGGGAACAGTCTACTGCGAACGAATGTCGAAACATGTCTTCTCGGGAACTCTAACGCAAGGCCGTCATTCGTGTCTCCTCCGAGCGTCGTATGCGCCACCAGGCGCGATTCGTCTTTCTAACTCAAGTTGTCGGCGAAAAAGGGGCATCAAAAGCAACAGCAGTAAGTCTCGGATGAAAGAGCAAAAGCGCTCGCTGGCCATTGCGTCTCGCGTTGCGGAACGCAGCACGTGGCTGTCGCAGCCCTATCGAACGGACGGGCGGGCGACACGCCTGGTCAAATATGCATGCGGCCCGTCCTATCCGAACCGCCAAGCGGCGGCGGTGTTGAAACGACAAGGTGAGAAAGAGCGGCCCGAGAGAACGCGCGGAGTGATCGCAGGGCGGATCGGGATGGCGGCGGCGGGCAACTGCGTCCACAGCAGACGAGCGCGCCGCGCCCGCGCTGAAAACGCGTTTCACGCGAAGGTACACGCGTGCAGAGAGGACGCAGATCAGCCTGAGTGGACTCTGAAAACCGCGTCTGCTCCCTCATTAGAGACGGAGATGTTAGCGCTGGAATCGCTTTATCAGTACGCAAAAACGAAAGGAAGGAAAAAGAAGTAGCGTAGCCGTGTAGACGATTTAGAGTGTCATATAGCCGTGGCCACTTTTGTGCTCTTTTTCATTCTTTTTTCTGTTTGCTCTTATTTCTCATCGCCATTCAACGAGACCCTTTCTTCTTCTATAAAAATGTGATTATATGTCAGAATGCGCCGCTTTTAACCGCCGCACGCTATCCCATGGAGCGGTGATCGAGAAAGACCGTAACAGCTTCTGTCGTAGTACAGTGCGTGTGCACTTATGAACGCCACGTTCGTCAGCCGCACACGACTCGGCAGTCGACCGCCACTAAACGACAAGTTCGCGAGCGCCGCTTTCTCTGAGCGTGGAAGTTCCTTTCTTCGCTAAGTGTTGGTTTTGTAAATTCAAAAAAAAAAATCGCCACATCATTATGAGGCACGCCTGAATGAGGCACGGATTATGAGGCACGCCTGGGGACTCCTGAATAATTTTGACCACCCGGGGTTCTTTACCGTCACCTAAACCTAAGTGCACGGGTGTTTTCGTTTTTCGCCCGCATCTAGATGCCGCCGCCGCGGCCGGGATTCAATCCCGCGGTCTCATCCTTAGCAGCGCAGCGCCATAACCGCATAGCCACCACAGAAGGTAAGAAATAGAGATCTTAATTTATGTCTTTGATGACGTATCTTTAAAACGTCCGTAGTTGCATTAAGACAAACGCGTAAAAATAGGTGTGTGTGTGTGCGTGCGTGTGTGTGTGCGTGCGTGCGTGCGTGCGTGCGTGCGTGCGTGCGTGCGTGCGTGCGTGCGTGCGTGTGTGTGTCGGTATGTATGGGCGGTTCAAAGGTACAAGGATGGGTGAACATGAAAAATGTTCACGGGCGAATAAACTTCCTCATAGTTCACCAATGAAAATATACCTAAGGTAACATACCTTTTTTACGGAATTTGTGTCACTATCAAGTTAGTTTTCAATGTCTGCTCAAAACAAACAATAATCAGTTAGCTTTTGTTATTTCAATGTCATATCATATTTATTTATTTATTTATTTATTCTTTATAACAGAGAGAAGTGCAGCAGCAGAAGTAATTTCTACCTCAATCTCTCCAAAGCAGCTCATGTATGACAGAGAACAAAGAATTCGAAATATTCGTGCGCACACAAAGGGTCCGGCTGTAAATTCTTGCACAGTTGTCAATTAAACGGAGCCGCAGTTACCACTGTATAGTAACTATGTACCTTACTGTTTTCTTTTTGTTAAAATAAATACGATAAGGCTGCACGTGTTGGGGAATATTAGGTTGCAGAGAAAGTGCTTGAATGTATGCCGTCGTTATGAGCAGTGTGGAACTACATTTAACTACACTGACCAAACGAGCAGTTGCAAAAAATATCAGTTTCGCCATAAAGGCGAAGCAATGAATGCAATAGCAACATGTTGGAATATTACACGAAATGTAAGACTCGTAGCTGTAGCGGCAGGATGAGTTGATGTATACGTAAGCTAAGAAAAAGCGAGCTGTTGTGCTAGAGGTCCTCTGCTTGAATCCTCCCATCGGACAAGTTCACCTACGTTTATTAATTAGAGCCAACATCTTTCTTGGTGACTGTAAGACCACTTTTCTGTATCGTATATGTCTCAAATCTCCTTCATGGATCGATCGTGGATGCATAGTGCATAGCCGCGCACATAAAATTACATTTTCAGGCTTGATCTACGCTACTATTCCGCACTTTTATTATTTAAGTCTGAGGAGATTTAAGATGAAAGGCATCCGCTACAGGTGTCTTGTTTCACGACATTTGTTTGTGGACCATTTTCAAAATCCTGAAGAATAATTTTGTCAAGAATGTAAGACCTGGTATGAACGACTTTAGCCATAGAATGGTGCGGCAATATATATAACCCGCATATACAGCGTGTCGTATAGCACAGCATGACTTATAGCATATAAATACCAACAAAATTAAGGAACCTCACGTCGACGACGATCGCTTGGAGTGTCCATACAGTTGCTGGCGCAATAAATGGCGTGGCCTTATGCCGTGTGCACGTCTGTGTCCCCGTTAGCTTAGCTTCCATCACAACAACATCGAGCGCGATTGTTTAGGTAAAAAATAAAACGTCCACACACACAGAGTTAGAAATAGTCTCTCGCTGTCCACGACAACAACGAAATAGCCACGCTGTAGAAAGAACCGAGAAGGGCCTATTCTTTCTTTTTCTTTTCTTTTTTTCATACAAGCCTGATACCGCCACCTTGTCTATGTCGCCATCTCTGACGGCACATAGCGCTAACTTGATTTATATTTTCATTTCTATACGCACACGCAACTGCAGGTGGTCATGACAGTCACGCCATATCATTCTCTCTCCTTTGTTTTCTTTTCGTCTGCTCTTTTTCCGTCGGGCACGTCTTCCATCTCTTTCTAAACCTCGTTCCGAACCAGCCGAACAGCAGTTGTGATATATCAGTTTACGCCATTAAGTGTTTCAATATTGTATAAGCATTTTTTATCAATGCTTCGATACATGTTCGAGCGAGCATTCCATGAAGAAAAGTTCCATCGAGATGTTTTCCCCTGACGCTATCGTTAGACTACAAACATTGACAAAAGTCACCACATAACCCTAATTTGTCTGGCTTTTTTTTTTCTTTTTTTTCCCAACGTTCTGTATCAAGCCATCTGGCCGACACCCGGCGCATTGAACTTGGCCGATAAAACAGAGGAAGAATTCGGCTGTTTCTTGAAGCCTTCCTCATTCAAGTGAAGCCAGATTATAGACGCATGGTTCCCAAAAAAAGAAGCAAAAATATTCAAGAAGTAATCACCAGGACAACGCAGTGTCTGTTTGGCTCGAGAATTCCGGAAGTTCGTTTCCGCCTGGAAAGGCTGCTTCCAATGTCGCTCGAACCGCTTCGGCTCGGGAGTGGCTCAGGATTGGAAACAATCGATAGCTGCTTCAGTTATGCCGGCGCCCTTATCGACGCGAAGGAAGAGGCGTTTCACGCGTAGCTACGCGCTGGCCTTTTATGGACGAGGCGTGTCCACTGTGAACAGTGCAACGTCGGCTATATACTCCACGTCGTGGGGTGCCTTGTTATGTGGCACAGGTTGGTGCAAAGTATTATGAGAGTTAACGCCGTTATGGAATGTTAAGAAATTTTTCTTTAACGTGCCCAGTACCTGAGCATTTCTGCATTCAGCACCAATCGGAATGTAGCCGCTTCCAGCGGGTACCGAACCCATGACATCATTTGTCAGAAGAACGCCATAGCCACTAAGCCACCGGGCAGTGGATTATTATCTATTGATCGAAGAAAAACTCGATGTTATGTGAAACTGTAGTAAGATCGCGAAACCCTGTGCAAACTATAAGCACGTAGTGCCCAGGGCCTTACTTGAGCCCTAACACTCAGCCACGTCCCTCTTTACCCTTCCCCCTTTCAATAAAGTTTATCACCACCACCCCCAAGAGGAAGCTTTACCTCGGGCCCAACTCCGACGCGGCCTATTCAAGTACATGTAAAACGCAAAAACGCTTTTCTAAGCCAACCCTTTGACCGATTTTAATGAAATTTGTTGCATTCGAGAGAGAAACTTAAATTGTAGTGACTGTTGGAAGCGGAATATTGATTTAGGGCCTGATATTTGTGAAAAGAGTTTTCGAAAACTTCTAAGTTCGAAAAAAATAGATGTACGAAGTTCATAAATTAATAGCTCTGCACGAAAAACAGATATCGAGGTTCTGTAAACGGCATCCATTAGATAATTCAAAGCGGACAAATTCAATACGGCAATTTATATCTTACGTGAATTTGTTACGTTGAGTATAAGGGTCCTGCAAAAGCTGTATTACCATAATACTAAATTTCTTTAGATTCATATTTAACAAATCAATGTTGTCCGCTTTAGATGTACTATCATATGCAATTCACAGAATTGTGAGATGATTTTTCTTTGCTGAGTTAGAGAGTTGTAAACTTAACAGTTTCGTCTTCTGGAAATTTTCAATTCTTGCCAATTTTTAATAACAAATTGACGACCTAATACAAAAATTAGAAACCAACAGTCACTACATCTTCAGTTTTTCTTTCAAATGCAACAAACCTCGTCAAATTTGGTGCAGTGGTTGTCGAGAAAGACGAAATCTCCTTTTACATGTATCTAGATAGGAGTACCGAGCTAAAGCTTCCTCTTAACAAAGCAAAGGCTTGCTGGTGCTACCGAATAATCTTGCACGTCTGAAAATTTTTTCTTGCATGGCCTCGGCGTAACAACGCGACGTGAGCTTTTGAAACTGCTCATATATTGTGCTGTGTGCACGATGTACACGACGTCTGGTATTCCTCTTAACATGTTTGCAGAGCAGAAGTACAGGAGCACGGGCAAATGTACAGCAACACTCATGTTCACGCACTCGCATACCATTAAAGAAATTCATGCAAAAAATCCTCTAGTAGTTGCCAAAGGGTGCATAGGCATTGTGCCGCTTGCTCATTTCCACGCAGCCAGATGTCATTACCAATGTTAGGAACGTTGATCCGACCAGTATAAACCCTTATCAACCCTTATCGGTCGTTGTCAACCTTACCTGACTAGAACTGACCCTTATCAAGATTTATCGGTTGTTATCAACCCTACCAGACTCGGTCCGGTGCGTATCAGTCCTTATCGATCTGTATCGACCTTATTGCAATCGACCCGATTCTTCTCAACTCTTGTCGGTCCTTATCAACCTTACCGGACTTCATCCAACCCTTATCGTTGCTATTAACCTTATCGTAACTGATCCGACCAATATAAGCACTTACCTCTCTTTAGCACCTTATCCATCTGCCTCGAACCAATATCAGCTGTGATGAAACCCCCATAACCCTCATCACTTCTTATCAACTCAATGACTGCTATCTGTCTGTGTTGTGCGACACCAAGCACATGAGCCCTCAGAGAAAGGTGGCATTTCGGTTGGTGAAGGAACGTCCTAACGGAAGGCGCATCCCGCGACCACCGAAACGCCCGGGAAAGTGGCGTGTTGGAAAATATATTTTCGCACAATCAGAATTCTCCTGATGACTACAATTCTTTAAGACGGCTCTGCAGGTGGCGCTAGAGATGGCTTTTATTCCCCCATCACAAAATCTTTCAACAAGGCCTTCATAGAAACCGTTCTCCTTAGATATTTGTTTTGTACCGCAGGTACAACCCATTCATAGGGTTCAAATATATTCGCCTTCTGCAAGCGTGGTTGTTCAACCCAGTGGGTAAAACGGTCGGCCTCTGATCCTGGGGTCGCAGGTTCGGTATTCATCACCGCCAAGGTTTTCGTTTTTCAATTTATCTCGTAATATACATTACTTTCTTTACAGCGATTCGTCTTACGTGACGGAGGGACGGTCGGACGGACAGGTTTCCTCGTTGGGTAGTCACAGAAATGCTTAGAGATTTAAAATAATAGAACCCAAACCTAAGCTTTACTCACTTAGTACAGAACACAGGTATAAGAAATCACTTGCAACCGGTAATTTCGTAGCACTGTTCTCTCCCATAGGTGGTCGATGCCCAGCGATACGGCCCGATGCACACCACAAGCTAGAATAAAGGCCGCTTTCAAATGAAAAGCCCTTCAGCGACCTTTTCAGCAAACGATCGGGCCATTGCCCCATTGTTCGAATTCCTTTCGCCGGGTCTCTCTGTGCCCGAGTTTAGCTCGGACAAAGAAACTCGATGGGAGAGCCCGCCATACACGGCGTTCTCAGCAAGGGCGCAAGCTTTAATAATACGAGTTCTTACGGCGCGGCACCGCGAAGCACTTCGGCGCTAAGAGGCAGCCGAACCCACACGAATTAAAATTTGAGAACTATTCTGTGTTGGCTCAAGAAGAGAATACGTTTTCGTTCGTCCTACTGTTTAAAAAATTTAGAAAAATGAAAGCTTGGCGCTAAAGGACTACTGTGACGGCGGTACAGAAATGCAATAAAGAACACTGAACTGCAATAGAACCTTGCGGACATGTCTTATAATTTGTGCCTTATTATACACCGTACGGTCTCTACACAGGAGTCAAAAACAAGTTTTTGCAGGTTCCTTCTAGAACTGCGAAATAAGTTTGCTCCCTTAACCTTCGGGAAGTGCACTTTTTTTTTTTTTACACAGTAACTTGTATCTTGCATTCTTGCGATGTATTCGCTCGTGTTTTCTACATAAGTATGTATGAGCTGCTTATTTGTATTAAAAGAAAGCCTTATACAAAGAAAGTTTGCTGCTGTGAGATACGAAAACAACCTAAATGGTAAACTTTTCAGGATGTTTCCCGCAGCTCATAGCAAAAAGAAATTTACGCATAAATGTGTAAGCTTAAATGAACAACAAGTTGCAACTGAGTGGTACATTCTGACTTAAATGCCAACTTAACATTTTGACTCAACATTCTTTTTATGCTGATTTCTACTTGCGGTTGCAAACACATTTACCATCGCTTCACTGTGCAGCCATCGAGTTTAATTTCAATGAATCAGTCGGATTAGTGAAACTGGGAATGAGGTAGCTGACTATCGTTAGGCTGCTGCTCACTCTTAGAACACGATAATTAACTCATCTGGAATTTGTTCCATTTGATGCCTAAAACGTTCTCCGTAAGCTGCTCAGGTAGTTGTCTGAATAAGTGTTAATCGGAGAACAGTCCAAGACGTCATTGCTGCATATAGACAAGGCCCTATCTGGAGTTTTCAGTAATCATGAAAATGACCGCACATTGGAAACCCTTCAAGACAGCAATAAAAACAGCGCTCGTAATCGTAATCGCTCGTAATCATGAACCAACCAGCCCAAATGCGTACTCCTTCAAGACAATTTACCATCTTGTGTGGCCTACACACCTTGGCCTTTGCACCGCGCAAAAAGGAGGACAGCCTCTAATTGCCCATGTGGTGACAGCATGGATGCTTTTGTAGAGAACTTTCTCACTAAGTATCTGCAGTGTGATCAACAGATAGTCGATTTACGTGGGAATTCGAACCACGTGCGCAGACGTGAATTTTCTGTGAACAAAGCCCTTGGTCATGCTTCGCTGTGCTTTGACGGCCCTAAGGGATTTTCTTGAGGACACCAACCTTATTAATTGATTTGATTGGTAAATTTTATTTCAAACTCATCTCGCAATAAGTCTATATGCTCCAGGTTTACTTGTACAGTTCACACCTAAATAAAGCCAAGTGTCCGGCCGGGCAACGCCTGTGCCCATTTGGGTAACCGGCGGGTAACCGGCGGCAGCGTGATTTTGAACTCACGCCCTCCCACTGCTAATTCGAGCGTTCAACCACGAGGCCACGGCTGCGGTCTGTGTGTTTACTGCGAAGTGTTGTGGAATTTGTATTACCCGAAGCGGGCACATATGGGATTGCTTCATTGCTGGTTTGCTCCATCAATGCGCCTCCCTCCCACTTCCTTTCTTTTTTTACCTTTCTTACATTGGCTTAGTATTTCTGTGTCGCATGGGGAAAAGAGTAGACTGCCTTCCTGTTTGTCTACCATTAATTAGTAAACAAACAAAGCGAAAATTTGGCAGAAGACATCGGGGGATAATCGTCTAAGTTAATCTATTATGAACGATCACAAATGAAACAAAGCTGCATAAGCGTTTCAAGCTAGTGTTGCGTATACAACGTAATGAACATTTCCCTCCCCTTCCCCAACATAAGTGTTTATTAAGGGCCTATTTCTGTGCAAAACAAGGCTATAAACAGCTTTAAAGGTTACACAGCAACTGCCCAACTAGCTTGCGCCTGCTCTTCTTCTCGACTCTTTCTTTTTTTTTTTTTCGTGGGGACCAAGACACCCACATATTCTAATTCGTGCCAAGCGAGAGAATAGGTGATTGTGTACGAACGCAAAACTGCACCACAACGAAATTTCAAAGCCTTGGGGTGGGCACACTGCAAGGGGACTGGTTTAGCGAAACCATCGGGGACATCTCGCCCAGCAATCGGGCGTGTTAGACAGTGGAAGAAATTACGAGGCAGCTCTCCCGACCGTCTTCCCTTGCGCCGCCTGAAAACCATTAGCCACCGTCGTCTGCGAATGTGCTGGGCGCGCCAGCGGGCGACCTGGAACACGGATTCGCCAAACGCATAACAAATGGAGTGTCGACCCCACGTGGCGACATAAGCACCGCAGAACTGCTTATATGGGCCGGTCCCAATGAAAAGAAACATAAGATGAGAAAGAACGCAAGAGGGGAAAAGTAAAAGCAAAAATAAAAGCAACGAGTCAAAAGGCCAAGTGGTTCATAAGCCCCGCGATGGCACGTTCTTATCGCAGCGACTGGATGCGTCCGGATCCGGCTTCCGTTGTCGAAGCCTTCGCGAGCATCAACGAGGACGGGCAGACTCGCTGGAAGGTGACTGTGGGTGGAATACTGTAAGGACTATATTTACGTGGCCGTTGACAGGACAGCGTGACCATAAAAGCAAAAGAAAACGTTCGCCGTTTTTCTGGGCTTTGCCAGCAACGCCGAGCGAGTGTTGAAACGAAGGGAAAGCAAACATCGAAAGCGGCCCGTTTCTCCGGATATCAGCGCGCCTACCTGTCTTTACAGCCATCCGTTAAGGGCGCCTCAGGACAACATGCAGGTTGTCAAAGCCGGCGAGGACGCCACGATAGGACTTAGATGGGGCCACGTTCTCGCGGATTCAGTGAGCTGCTTCGTTGAGAGTGCTATATTCGCCACATAAATATGGCGAATACCGCGTGACTGCGTTTCCGCCCGCATCATAAAGCTGCGCCCTCGAACAGGCTGCTTCTGGGTTAGCCAGAACGAAATGAAAGAAGCAAAGAAAAAAATCACAGCCCAGGCACTCCGTGCAAATGGTTAACCAGCGAAGCTGAAATGTGCGGACCCGGTGTTTTATCACTGGGTTAATCTCGACGGTTCATTGAACGACGGCTTGGTAGGCTGCCGGATCCTCGGTACGCAGTTGCTGCTTGCGCTCGGCTGCACAAGCCTGCTCTTGTACCTGGGCTGCAGCATCGGGACGGTGTGGACGAGCTTGTTTCCGATTCTGCCCGCGGCGTTGCTGATCGAAAGCTGTCTGCTCCTCAGGAGTACGTACGACGCTGGCTATACCCATTTCGGAGCGGGAGAGAAACTGCTGCGCCGGTAGCAGTCTATCGCGCGCCTCTCTTTCGTTTTTTTTTTCGTGAATTCACGCGGGTTTACGCCGGAGGAGTTTTCGGCGTACAGGCGACAGACAGACGGATGGACGAATCGCCTAGCCATATAGAGCTTCGCTGTAAAACATCGTGATCGAGCTAGTGCCTTATTTGCCGCGCCTTTGGTGTTAGTTGGAAACAAGCCGTGATAGCTGCTGTCTTAGCGTAGATAGGGTGCACGGATTGTTCTTCTTTTTTTCTCCGCAATACCTATCGGCACAAAATCGAATTGAAAATGTCAGTTCAAATGTTTAAAGGCTCGTTTTGTTTCGTCCCAGTCGCCATGTTTTTCTCTAATGAGCAGAAGGCAAAAATTATCCTTGCCTTGGGAGCTGCAAATGACAACAAGAGAGAGGCAGTTTCTGCAAATGCCTCATTGACACTTTCATAATTATGACAGTACTTCTCGAATTAGATAATTAGTTGTAATTGTCGAAATAAATTTAAGGTACGAAATAATTACTGGCGGCTACTCCCCTGTACTGGAATCAATATGCACCAGGTTTTCTTCGAGTAACGCAACTGCTCTTTTTTTAAGTCTTGGTGCATGATAGTTGCGTCACCCTGTATAATTCACTCAGTAACCAAAATTCATTCGAAACCAGAATTAACAGCAGACATGCGCAGGAGTGCTTATACGCTGACTCACAGAAATAGAAAAAAAAGACAGAGAAGGGAAGCAGTTTCGCCAGAAAGGCGAAGCAGTATTAGTGATTGCGAAGTATACGAGAATTACATGATGGAAGTATACACTACCGAGAAACGACAGATTCTTGGTGGTGGGAGAGGACTCAGGTCTGTGAAACGAGGTCTTGTACATTCTCATATGAGGTCTCCCTATGAGGTCTTGTAAATTCTCACATAAGGCCGTCGCATCAGTGAAGAATTCTTCGAAGCCACGCGAAGTTTCTTCAAGGGCAAGAAATATATATACATGGGGTTCGGAAAGCTGGTCGGGACCCAGCCTCCCCTCCCCCACCCTGGAAAAATGAAACTTTTCGCTTATGGGCAGTACTGTTCAGTTATACTTGAACACCGTATAATCGACGCAGGATATCACACTTACAAAACTACTAGCGTATCTTTAACTCCTTAATAGAGTACTGCTGTGGGATTTAGCGTCCCTGGCCTCGCCGCGGCTGCCATGTACGATTGCTCGACAGCATGCCGCAGCTTTAGTGCATTAAGTGACAAAATTGTTGGCTCCTGCAAGTACAGTGGATAGTCATTGTTGTTGTTGTTGTTGTTGTTGTTGTTGTTGTTGTTGTCGTCGTCGTCGTCGTCGTCGTCGTCGTCGTTGTTGTTGTTGTTGTTGTTGTTGTTGTTGTTGTTGTTGTTGTTGTTGTTGTTGTTGTTGTTGTTGTTGTTGTTGTTGTTGTTGTTGTTGTTGTTGTTGTTGTTGTTAACGTATTATGTTTGCGACGTATAATTCGTGTGAGCCAACTTTGCCTGCCCCAACAAAAGCTAAGACTTATCGGAAGTAATGCACTCGATAACAAAGGGTTTTCAACCTGTTGCCGCGTACAGGCGCTCGATCACTCAGCAGGGAAGCATTGAGCAGCCGTAAAGAGAGGGCCATTAGAGTGCATTAGGCACGTACATCGATACAGCAGCGCTGGTGGTCACACCCTATGACGCTGTGGTCAACCATTATGCGTCAGAGACATGTATGCTTCTGGTTTTGATAAATAAATGGCACAAATATATTTTCGTGATGATTATGCCACCAACAACGACATATTTGCACCAGCACATAAGCGCAGCAAAGTGTGTAGATAATTACAAGTTAACAAAGGTTTTGCACGACTGAGTTAAACGCAATGCTTGTATTGCAAGAATGTCTGTTCGTGTCTATATGTTATCATGCGTGTCGGTAGACGTATGCGCTGTGCAAAAGCTCTGTACTAGCAAGCTCCATTTAAATTCTGCGTAGCTCTCCAGGGGTTGCCACATGTGCTTCGAACACAAAAGGGCTCACCTTTTGGTCCCCACAACATGCGCCCCCGTCAATTCTTTAAGAGCACCCAAACTGTATAGCATAGAGGCGTCGCCAATCAAATGGCAGTTCATCACAGTCAGCAGCAGCCTGTCCAAGCCGACTGTAGGAAAAAGGAAATCAACGCCGACTTGGATAAGAAATACGAAATCGCTTCGCTCACTGGAATGGCTTAGGATGTTGTCGTTTTTTTATTATGATTTTATGCAGGTCTGAGATCGGATATAGTTCAACTTCAAAATTCTGTCCTACGCGTGTCGTACCATCTATTATCGTATCTGTATGCCTTTATGGCTATACGATGCGCTCCAGTCATCCTGAAAACTCGGAGAAAAGGGGTAAACAGGACACACTTACATCCTAACGTCCAACAGGCGGCTCTGACGCCTTATCCCGCACAGGTGCTTTCACAGAATCAGTGTGCTGACAACGTGCCCGCGGTAAGCCCCGTTATTTCACTTTATTTCAAAGCAACCTTTGAAATAAAGTGAGAGAGAGAGAGTGAAAAACACACAACAGCCAACTGTTGTCTTAATCAGCGTATGCATCTTTTATGCAGTATACTTGAGAGGGGAGAAAGAGTTTATTGGAAGCTAAAAGAATAAAGAAGGAGAAAGTAAACGCAAAACATAAAAATAGAAACTAGCACTAATTAACAAGTCACAAACGGTCAAACAATGCGCTTACAAGACCTGACTGGCGTAAGTATAAAAGCAGCGCCTTCGTGGCTGCGATTGCGTCCCTACTTCTGTTCGAGGGCCTTAGCAAATCGCTATCCTGTATTTGTCCTTTTATATTAAGTGAGGCCTTCGCGGCTGGCCATGCGATGGTATGGTGGCAACAGTGACACAGCACGTGCACAAATATTCAGGTAGTTTGCACTCGTCGCACAGAGCTGATTGAGTTGCCTGACGTTCAATAAGAAAACTACCAATGTGAGCTACCCGAAGTCTGAGCCGATAAATGGCATCGTCCACGCTTTTGCCGAGCCCCCGGGGAACATTGCAGATTCAGTGAGGGACGGCGAAATACAGAGGCGTAACGACGATCCGGGTCAGTTGAACCAACTACTTGAAATCGCCATCCGATGCGCGAGACAAGTGTTCTGACGTCGTTACGGGAAAATGGGATCTACGTAGTGAATTGGGGCCTCTGCCCGTTTCCCTTTTCACCTAGCTCCCAGCTTTTTTTTTCTTTCTTTCTTCCTTTTCTTTTTTTTTATTGCTATTTTTGCGACTTACGGAATCAATGTGATCTTTTGCAGGCGGACCGAACAGTCATATTCATCTCGAGCACCGACCGCACTTTGTCGTACGTGAAGCCATCGTCAGCAGCCGCTTCTCAAGCACGACAAGCTTATGCCGCGTGTATGCCGCGCATACACGGCCGTCCGGCCACTCGGACATTGCGAGACTGGACAAGTGCGTGTGTTCTGTCGACGTGATCCCCAGCGCTTGTGCGTGCCTCGGACGAAGCAGGTCTGGCTGATCGATTTCAATACTGGAGCGGAAAGAGTTCCTCGGCCTTTTGTAGAAAGAGAAGAAAGGCAAGAAGGGAACGTTTCGATGGCAACATCAGGACAAAGGAATGGCCTTTCTCGCCAATCCTTTTACTTTAAGAAACCAACGGTGGTGGCCCGAGTTCGGTCTCCGTTTCTAAAGCGTGTTGCGAGAAGAAGCGAATCGAAACGGCTGAAGCGAGGAGCTCACGCCAAGCACGTTCCTCGCCGGGCTTAGCTTGAGCTTTTAATGCGGGACCGTCCTCCGCTTAATAGAACGCGCTCGCGGGGCAAGCGCGAGCGTCTTCTAATTTATTTCTGCGTCCTTCGATCCTTCCCGTCCAATTTCCCCTCGGTCCGTGCGGCCACGTTCGGAGTGCAGCGGCTGCGATTGGCTGCTGCTCTTGCTTCTGAAGCCAGCCGCAGCCACAAAGTTCCGAACAAAGATCGCCCGAAGGAAATCTGGCGTTCGGCTTCGCGGGAGCCGATAATATTGCGGTTCAGCCAGTGTGGCAGCGACGAGAAGTATCGAGATGGTTTGCGCGTCGTTAAGGCACAAAGCTCAGCTTATTAATCTTAAGGTCTGACATATATGTCAGACTTTAAAATGTCAGACTTTTAAACGAGCACACAGCAAGGGGACAGGAGGGGTGTTGGACACGGCCAGTATAGGTCAACAAAAGTGTTGGGAGGTATAAGCAGAAGAAACACACGGGAGAAATGAGACACGCTTTTTTGAGAGAGCGCGCATAATTGGCAACTATATCTTCCGTAAAAGAACATATTCATACTTGAAGACTTCTCTACTCTAAGAGAAAGTGAAAACTGCTTTAACGCCTCTTCTGTCGCTCAGTCAAAAAATGAAAGAAAGAAAACTGGCTATTTAAATTGGAGGCTGCGTGGTCCGTATGCCCGAAGAGCAAGAATTTTAAAGCGAAGATTTATTACCATCGCACCCGCGCTTCTGTGTCCGTTTCTTCGAACCTCCATTTATTGGACATGTGCACAATGACGTCCTATAGTCTTGTATATACTTATATAGCGCCTCTTTTTTTTCTTTATTACTGCTTATATAGGGCATAATTCGGACCATACATCCTGCACCCCATCCGCACTATTATGAGCAACTATTCAGCCTCGGTATACTGCGGCGTTTGAGTGAAGGTTGTCCGCTACGTGCGTTCTTAGTTCGCTCAAGCTATTTAAGACGCAAGCGGGCGGAAATCCTCAGCACGGGGTACTTCGGCAGTGGCAAACTGTGCGATGAGTGCGAGAAAGCATGCAAGAAATTTTCAATGCATTATGTCAATCTGTCGTATCCCGTCTGAAGTAGCGGTTCTTTTCCTCTTTAATCATGTCATCAAAGTTCCCCCCTCTTGAATCTGTAAATCTGTACAGCTACACAAATAGCAGTGAAACAAGTGGAAGGATAGATGGGTATGTGCATTGTGTTGCGCGTAACATTACAATCAAGTATGTACTATATCTGCAGTCCCTTTGGGAAAACCAGGTGTGAAAGCTGACTCGTCATGGTACGGCACATAAACAAGCTCTTGATGTGGGCAACACCACCACTATGTAGACTCCTGACCTAGGTCAAAATAAATGTTTCTTTCTTCTCTCTCACGTGAGACCTTTTCATAGGACGGAGAGAGCAACCTCCTCTCCGGGCTTGTGCGCGAGTACAAAGGCACGCGCGGCTGCCTCTGGAGTGCGTTTGCGGGGTGTTCACGCGTAATTGCAACCGAGAAGGCATTGTGGCGACACCCAAGGAACTCTCGTAGGAAAGGCAGTTGAGTGGCACTGGCCGTTGCGTGCACGTCGTGGTACGAGTGAGCGCTGTCTTCTATCCGAAAGGGAGGCGAACGGTTCATGTGTCGGGACGGTGGCAGTGATACGGAACTGAGCACCAGTCGACTTGAGAGAAGCTGTCCAGCCTTGGAACGTGTCTCTGAAGCGTTTCTGCGTACATCGTCTGCGGAGCAGATCGCAGTGTTATCGACGGCTGCACGTATACGAGTGATGCTCAGAGACACGTCCGCGGCGTGAAGCGACGGGTAAAAAACGTTCCGTGTGACACTTGCATATTCCACGCCTGAGCGCCCTCATGCTTATGAAGGGCAACGTGCGGGAACACCAGTGTCGTATTCGGTGCCATCGTCACCGGCACATGTGGCGTTTGGGAGCTCGCCTGGTGCCAGGTGTCGTCTGCTAAGAGCTTCTAGGTGAGCACGGAGGGGACGACAGAAGGAAGCTGACGCTCCGCGTGTCATCGTGAAAGGGCTGTCGGGGCAGGAGAGCACGCGAGTAAAAGCGGCGTTCAGTTTGTCCAGCTGTGTGGTCGCTGTAGTGGGGTTTTAGATACTGCCAGCCGAGCGCCTGATGCCGCTGCTTCATGCAAGAAATCACCCATCGTGGCACAGAGTTGGCACAGAGTGGCACCCATCGGCCAGAGTTTACATACGTATACGCGTTAAGGGAACAAAATTAGAAATCAATAATGTTGATGAATCAGTTAAAGCGAGTAATATACTAGACGACTTAGTAAACAGTCATTCCAATAGAAAAGAAAACAAATATATATATATATATATATATATATATATATATATATGCTGCCGTCGTCGTCGTCATGCTGCTAATACCCATCTATTGTTGTGGCGATGTCCAGCGGTGGCGTTACTTTTCTTTTTTTTTCAACTCATGCCTCATGTCCACTATGGCCAAGACTGAGATAGATAACATCGCAACCATAAAATGACTATAAAAATTATGTTGGCCAGCGGAGCAGCATGAGCTCAGCCAATCGCGTTCTTCGTTTGCGGACCTTGTGAGAGGTCACTATTGGCGCTGCTAAACAATATTCATCATGAGTAGGTTTCCTAAATTAGGCTTTTAAAGGTATGAGGAAGGAAATAAACTAGAGATAGTATTACGTCACACAGACAGCCATGAAGCCATTTCCCTCGCAGTATCGGCCCAAAACGTGACCTCTTAAGACAGCGTATTATCTGAGAACGTTTGTTTCCCGTTATTTTTACTCCATGCGCACTTGTTCGGCTGCGCTGCCTTACATATACATTGGCTTCGATCGTGCTGCGCGATGCTCACTCCTACTTTTTTTTCCCTCCAAGCCTTAAAGCTCCTTGTCTACGCCTAAGCATTCAAGACAATCTACCTTAAGCCGCTCACAAATTATTTCAGCGTAAATGTAACTTTATACGTTAGTAACGTTATACGTCAGTAACGAGCGAAAAGAAAATAAAGTACCTCCTATATCACCTCTGTGGAGACGGAGGTCTCCACAGAGGTCACACGCTCCCCGACACCCCCGTTCGCAACCACAACGCGGATGTCCACCGCGTAACGCGAGGTCTCACGTTCCGCGCCCGCGTAGAAGGATCCTCTCTGGGCGATGGAAATCCAATAGAGGGATGGACAGAGAGGGAGAAAATTATCAGGTACTGTGACACTACAAAATTTTATCATAACTCCAGGCGTGTTTTCCGCCCCCTAATCTCAAACTCGACAGGGCCCAAGCGGTAGACTGGAGGCCGTTACGAACCAAGGCCTTCCCCGACCCCGTTCATCTCAGGAGGATATATCCAAACATCTATTCAGACTATAACAGCAAACTAAGTGGCAGGACTCACGCATCTCTTCGACACATTCTCTGGGAATATGAAGTTATAGGTAAAGGAAATGCAGTCTCCCCAGATGAAGCTGCGGTGCGGTGGACGGCCGCGCTGCGCAGCTCAAACCTCCAAAATCCACTATAGGTCATCCAGCAATCCCGTGAGGCGGCGAGGAGACAGGATCTCCGGACCTCCTCGGGGGCAGCCTAAGCCCAGGCCACGAATTTGCCGGATTTTCAATAAAGTTACCGCCACCACCACCATGCAATGTCCAATCCCCGGTAGTGAGTATGCGCCATGGCATAGGAAGCAAACAGGCAAGCAAGCTCTTTTACGTTTAACAATTCGGCATGTTCTTTGCCCGCAGTCAGCAGGCAGAGACAATCTCGCTTTTCATCGTATTGAACCGGCTGGACGACCAGCCTCTGCAGGAAGAAAGAATTTTGCAACATCGACGGGACTTAACGTCGCATCAAAAGGCCGTGCAAGCGCTACTGCGCTTCTTGAGACCGACCAGCCGGTGCGAACTGGTGTGATTGGAACGCCTTTTCTCTTACATGTTCCTGTTCCTGCTTTTTCTTCTCCTTCCCCCCTTCTCTCTCTCTCTCTCTTTGCCCTCTTTCCAACCCCTATATCCCCCACCCCAGTGCAGGTCAGCAAACAGGAAACTCGCCTCTAGTTAACCTCCCTGCCTTTCCTCTCTCTCTCTCTCTCTCTCTCTCTCTCTCTCTCTCTCTCTCTCTCTGTGTGTGTGTGTTTAATTGGAAATTGAGAGAGGTACAGTACCTTACAAGCGGTCTTGGAAAGAAACACTTTCATTGTCAAAGGTTATTTCGCCCAAACGAAGAACATAAGTCCTGCCTTTGTTCCGCGATTTGACAATTGCAATCATTTTATAGATTATATGACTGTCAAAAGTGAACTTCTGTTCATTTGAGATCAGTGAACCTGTATCCGTAAAGTCAACAATCGGTATTACAAAGTTAATTCGATTCAAACATCCGATAATTCAAGCCAATTTTTCATGTCCCGTCGGGGTCAAACGGCCGAACTAAAGAAAGTTGACGTACACGCTACGCGTCCTAAAAAATATCATCGTTCATGCGCGAAAGATTGATCCGCTGATGGCTTCATTTCTTGTTGCTGTACTTAAGCGACTCCTTGAACCACTCTACTTCGGATTAACAGAATATTGATACGCATGCGCTCTTTCTTAACCCACCGATTGCCCAAAAGTCAGTAAACAAAAAGAAGCAGCACTAAGGATATGACACTTCGCGTTTTGAAATAGAAGTATACATAGAATAAAAGGCTAAGCAAAGAAACATTCTGCGACTTATCTTGCTTGCATGGTAAAGCCTACGTTTCGCAAATTACATTGAAAGACACTCCTCCTTCAGATGGCACGGTTATAAAAGGACCCCCGTGCAAGTTGTGCGAGCAAATGTGCGCACAATTCGCACCACGAACCACTTTCGAGAGACGCGTTTTTTGAGCTCGCGTATGCTGCGCTTCGCTGTGTTATGGAAACAGCGCGCCGCCATTCACAGCTAACACGACCTCGTCAACGAGGCTCGCTCGCAGCTATTGCGCGGAAGCGTTTCGCGGTAAGCAACCGCTAAAACGCAGATGCGAAAGGAGATGAGTGACAGCGATGCGCTAGCCAAGGGCGATAGAGGGCGGGCGGGTCGTAACGACGGTTTGCGAGCATGCAGCCCATGCAGCTCCCCGGACCTGCGGCACGCAGCGGCAGTTACACAGACGCGCACGCCGTGGACGCCTGATCTCTTCGCGCGCCTCGTTCAATTATTCATGGGAGCCGCTTCGCTCGCCGGTGCTTTTCTAGGCGGACGCGTGTCGTGCCATCGCCGACAAGCGCGCGGCCTCAAAATTGAATGCTCACGGCTGCCGCCAGACTTGCTCGCTCAGCAAACTCCGCTTTCTTCTCTCTCTACGTTCTCTGCGCGCTATTTTGCTGCATATTGTGCGTGCTTATCAGAGGAGAGCTGTGAAAGGGTGTTGTGTGGCAGGCACACGGAGCTACGCGACAGGGCCGCGTTTAGCCTTCGACCGGAGCTCGCGGCTACAGGATGCGTCACGCTTCAACACCTTTTCCTACGTGCGAGGCGAGCGATTCCTACCGTCGCCTACCACCAACCAACCAGAGCCAGTCTTTTCTTCGCAAGGAGTGCATGTGTGTGGCCACTTTCGCGAGGCACACGCTGAGTTCATGTAAAGAACTAGCCTTTCAGAGAGGGGTGTACGTGGCCGAATTATATATATACATATAGCCAAGTGTTCCACGAAATCTAGTCTGGCTATATATATGCATATATATATATATATATATATATATATATATATATATATATATATATATATATATATATATATATATATATATATATATATATATATATATATATATATATATATATATATATATATATAGCCACTTATAAATTACGGATCACTAAATTAGAGAAAAACGTTGAAGGCCAAAATTA
>NC_091823.1:24001874-24094374 GCF_038994185.2 Dermacentor albipictus
TATGGTTGGTGCATTCGCCACATGGTGTTTGAAATTATATCCAACTGGGAGCTGTTGGATGGGGCTGGAGCCCTTTGTATGCGAAACGAGTTATAGTTGAGCTATTCGCGTTAGCTGGAAGTCGTTTACACAAGCACGTACGATGCGTATATGGACATTCACACAAAAGTGAGCGCTGGGCAGCGCGACGTGCCCAAAGCTGCAAGCGGACGGAAAATACATGCACGCGCACCAAGCAGCAGATCCCGAGAAGGCTGCAGGAGGTGGAAGGTCAAGTCGTGCACGCCGGGTCCTATCGTCGACTGGGTGTGCTGAACTTCGGCCAGGACGAAGTGCCAGCCGTTGAACTGATAGAGATGCACCGGCTCGTACAGACTGCCCACGGCCAGAAGAAACTCGCCACCGGCGCCTTCGTATGCGGCGATCTTGGTAGCACCCGTAGTGTGAAGGCACTGGAACGGAACGAATTTGCCGTCCACGTACTTGTAGACGACCGAGTTGACTGCGTAGTTGCGGTGGTCATCATCTGCAGCAAACAAGTTTCGCTGTCACTGTGACGACGCCTCTTAACGTGTGCATATGCATGAATGATATGACCCATTCCGTATGAACAGGCCTAAATTTCCCCATCACACACACACAAAAAAAACATTGCTTTAAGTGCGGCCGTGTCCAACTGAGCTGTTCACCTGTCTTGAGCATTCATTTGTACAGGAGACTGCTATGCAGAGAAAAGCCCCTCTTGAGCGTTACGTCAATCATTAGCGCACACTTGCGAGTAGCAAGTCTTTACAGGCAGCGAGGTCGGTTGTAGAATCAGAGATGCCGTTAGCGCATCCAAGAAGTCCTAAAGTCACCCAGAGGTTGTCGCGCTATCTTTGTTTCCAGGCTGCTCATACGATGAAACACGGTTAGCAAGTGCATGTTCTGCTATGTGCGAAATGTGATGTCCTGTCTCAAGATTGTGTACCACATCAGGCCATTGACACCGCGGCCGCGCAAATAGCCTTTAAGATTTAGCACAATTCGAGGGCGTTTCGTACACCGTGGGCTTGCGTGGCACACCGCACGTATACGGCTTCACCTACCAGTGTTATTCTCTTTCCATGACGAGTCACACGGGTGGTGAACGAAATACGGCCGTTTTACCGAAATGTATACGAAGTGAAATGGCGTCTTCGTTATTAACAGGATGAGCTAACATGGTGACAACATGGGCATGAGCGGTAACTGCAATAGTGACTTGTAAACCGTGCTTTCTTGTTGAAATTCTGGAAGGAACCAAAGAACACCGCACGAGAACTTAATTATGCAAAAGTAATGACTGTTTAAGACATTTCTCAAGCCGAATGAGAGTTTTGTACAACTCCGAGTTAAGATATTGAACGTGGGCTTATCTCACCGAGGAGACCGTTTTAAGAAGAGTACGGGTACACCTAATTTAATACGCGGTCGTGCACTGCCAACTCGCTCGAACCTCTACGTTTGCGAATCGTAGCATTCACATATGCATACGTGCCGGGATAATAGAGCAAGTGGAAGCGATGAACTCAACAAAATTTAAAGGCAAGTCTTACATTGTTCGTATTGGTTAGCGATAGCCAAGAAGAACTCCTTCGTCGAAGAGTCCGGTCCCAGTGTGAAGAACTCTGCGTCCGTCGCGGCGTACGTGGGAATCTGCTGCAGAGTCTTCCACGTGTTTCGGGACAGGTCGTACTTGTAGATGACCGTGCTCACTTTGGCGGTGTCCTTAGAGAAGCGCTTGTTGACTACTGCCAAGAAGTCCAGGTTGTGAATGGAGAACGGCTCGAGGTCGCACACTACCCTGCTTTCCACTTGGGCATACTTGTCGAAGTATGTGGCTGCGGAGAATGTCCAAATTCAACAAAGTAACCTGTATTGAGCGCGGCGGCACGACAAGGCAGTCTACCGTAGATCATGTCAGAAGTATGGAGATGTTGACGAAGTGTGGACTTCTGCGCACAGGCTTGCACGATGTTTCAGCTTCGAAAGTATGGGTTACGATTACGTACGCCAATAAAGTGTGATGTGCTTAAAAGCACTTGCACACATAGACAGGTTCCATGAACATTTAGAAATTTGCGTAGAAACAGAAGGTCACCTCACTTATGTATGACGGAAGCTGCAAGCGTCCCGACGCTCAAGTTTAGTCTGATTACTATTCAGCGAGTACATCAGGTGTACACGTCGTCTTAGAATATATATTCAACGCTGCCGCAATATAGAAAGTTATGACGCGTTGCTTTGCAAACACTGTTAATGCTTTCTTGTGAGCATGTAACATGTTCAGGCCACTGCCATGCGGCTTTGTGAATTGTTTTGCTTGCCTGACGAGTATTAGGAATACAAGATTCTGTCAATGAACATAAGCCTCATGTGACCTTAAACTGTCGCGTTAATGACGAAAAAAAATGCACGGAATGAAAGTACTTGCAAATTTAATGCTTAGCTGTCACTTATGTACCAAAGGGACTAGAGGGCCCTTGTATGACACGGCGTGAGATCGCGAAAGATTGCAATGGGGATAGTCGGGGCAAATATTTCAAAATACGGTATACCTCTCCAGCTGTAGATAGAAGTGAACGTCTCCTTCCCGGAGTTCGCCAATGCCAGGTTGAATTCTCCGTTCGACTTCCTGCGGGTACGCAAAGGCAGATGCAATGTTTAATTTGTGCTACCTCACGTGTCGCACAGTAAATAATGTAGCAGTACGAACATTCTCCAAAATGCAGCGGAAGTCGGAGAAGCGCTGTTGATAGTGTGGTCGATGTATATCTTCCTTGTGTCCTTGTCAAAGAATTGAAGCTCAGCGCCATTGGGAAGTCCAGCATCAGCGGCTACGATGTAGAGCTTGTTATTAAAGCTAAATCCCACAACATTTCTCGGGTCAACGCAATCCGTATAAGCAACAGGAGTCCACTTGCTGCCCTGTAAGAAAACAATATTTAGGCAAGGGCAAAATAAAACGGGGGAATGAGGGCGAGTCACGGGCTTACCGTCAAGGTTCCCACGGTAAGTCTCGGTCGTATGTCTCTTGACCCCGCAGAAACGCACACCACATAAGGTTCGCCGGCGTAAGGCACGAAGCTGACAGACAGCTGTCGCTCACACAAATCCGAGAACGGCGAAAGACGCTGAAGACGATGTACGCCTGCGAAGACGCGCACACCAGGTTTGTAGTTTTGAAAGAAACAGAATAGCAAAGCTGGCTAGAAAGTGCCACAAGGAGAGTTACAAGACCTCCCGCCTCTTGGACAAAAGCAACGAGAAGGTCTACTGAGAGTGAACAAGCAAGCGAGTGTGGCCATATAAGCGAGGTGACGCCACCAACATTTCTTCCGGGGCCCACTGGCTGTGCACTAGCAAGCCGATACGAACGAGTGTTTTCGAGTTGCTCAACTATTGAAGTAATAAAATTAAACCGGAATCCGATAATGAGGCACGCCATATAGTGGGGTTCTTTAACGTGCACCCAATGCACCAAAGTCAGAACTTCGCCCTCAAGTTGAAGTCTATGAAAGTAAATTGAAATGCACAGAACCAAATGCTTTTTGTCGTGAATTTCAGCTGCTCGTTCGTAAAGCGTTCCGCGAGTCGGAGGACGAGCGCCGGCATCTCAGTGCGCCAAAAGCGAGACATTTGAGATCATTGCACGAGAACTGAAAGCGTAATGTGGCAATCTCAGAGGCCACGCAAAACCCGACACATTCGGTACTGTTCTGCTCTACTACCACAAGTAAGACGTAGTTCTAATTAGCAGAGCCTCGCATACCTCCGTTTCTCTTCCGATTACGAGACCGATTACTTTCGTCTGGATATGCTCTGAGGGACGAAGTGCATAACATAGTTCGAAAAATGCTAATGTTAATTCATATTACAGGGCCATTAGCTTCTTGGCCGTATCGGCGAAAAAGTTTACCGAGGCAACTTGGAATACATTCAGGGCAATACTTGATCTCAATCAAGAGGTCGGTCTCCGAACGGGATATCCAGCAATGGATTGCAACCATTTCTGCAGAGAACTGATCCTCAGGGTTTTCTGAAGCCGGAAGGTAAATTAGGCGTTACCAAAACTACCTACTGGTGCACTGAAGTGCGCCCAAGGTACCTAAACTGAACTAAACCGGGTCGTTACGATTTTTTCACTCTAGAACGAATATAAAAGATCGAAATGAATAGTTTTCGATTCAGGCTATCAACCTTCTCGGGAGATTTTCTTCGATGCATTGTCTGAACATATGACTTAACTATGCGGCCTCTGAATGCACACGAGCTTACGGTCATGTTAGTTGTAGCTCTACTAAGGTGGTTTTGAAGGTGTCACGTTGTAAGGGACTCGTGTCAGTAATACACTCGTCAACGTGCGAAAATGGTGAGGGCGAAATAGTCGTCCAGCGGTGGAAAACTTGTCACGTGGTAGTGACGGTGAAGAAAGCAAAACTGAATGGCGAAACTAGCGTTTTAGTGGGCGAACTTGTGCCCACGAAAGCAAGTTACACTTAAAGCACAACGATAGCGGCGAACAAGGTCGGCGATCGTCGGAAATCAGCGGGTCAAATGCGTCGGCTTTTTATACGTCAGTCGTGGAACGTTCAAGAGTAATCGCTGGGACCCACGTGTCTTCCACAAAGTTCTACGCCATTCGCGTCGCTCGTACATGAAATCAGATTACACAAGATTCCGCGACAGACAGCGGATGGAGCCATCGATAGCATTCCAGACACTTCCGATACATCCAGGCGCGTCCTGCGCTGTGCGATAACATTTGTTAGGCGGTGAAATGTTTATCGGGTGAGCACAAGTTGACGTGTCACTATGCAGAATCTGACATGAAGCAAGTTCTAGCTGGGCCAACAGTTTAGAGCACACCGACACGACCGTTCAATGAAAACGGGTTTATCGAGTGCCGTGACCCTGGGATGTAACCTGAAGGAATAGCAGCTTAGAGCACCGTCGCGTCCTGGCACAATTATTTTATACTCCTGTAATTCGTAAGTTATGCAAAGACATTGTTTAAACTGGTTGAACCTGTTATTTTTTGCTCGCTCAGCAGTAGAAGCGAAATTGCGATTTTCGCTAACGAGAACGATAACTGGAACAAGGATAGTTTCAGTTCAAGACCCGGATTGAAATTGCCTTTCGCTAAATTTGTCAGGACAACGGCATCATGCATATAAGGGGTTCGTAGGTGCTACTGAAAAGCAACAGCAGACTTCGAAATAGCCGAGTGGCGAATACTTGTACGTTTAAATGAAGCGCCATTTTATGCGCTTATATAGGACCCCGGTAGATGGCGGCACCCATTCTGCTGTGTGCTTTTTGCAAGTATGGCGCCGCGCAGGCAGTAGCAGCATGTGGTATGTTTTCACATGTGATTTAACGTCAATTTCTTCAGTCTTTCCGCGGAATGATTGATACCGTAACAAACCATGGAGCGGGAGAGCTTAAGCGAAAACCTTGGATTACAGCTCGCAGAAGTTGAAATGCTATCAAGCATGTACCCTCGAAGCGACGAATTTAAACTATTGGGTGCACATGCTGTCAGCGAATTCAGAGATTTTCTGGACGGAAAATGCGACGGGGTCACGTCTTCTTTAGATTTGAACTTCACGATCAGAACGGAAGCGGTGAGTGTTGCGCTGTTTACGCATCGGTGGATGTAATAAGCGCCCGATTTTCTTCCTAGGGACCAATAGACCTGGACGTTCATTTGCCGCACAACTATCCTTCAGCGTCACCGGAAATCGCAATCAGAACGGATTGCCTGGATAGAGCCATGCATACTGCCTTGACGAAGGAAGCCCTGGAGTTCCTCGCCTCACAGCCATCTGGATCGCTGGTTGTGGGCGACACTGTCGACTGGATCAGGGAAAATTTCCCACGGTTCTGCGCTTCACCAGTCACCCAAGAGCCCGTGCTGAACAGCCAGCGTTTGTTTACAAGGTTGTGGATCGTTAGGTAAGCTTTCGTAAAGCGCTTTTTCGTTTTGCGACGGAGTTCTGACCGCATTACGCATTCATACGATCTGTTTGACTTTTCAGTCACCACATATACAACAAGAATAAGCGGAGGCTCATCCTCGAATGCGGAAAGGAAGGAAATTTGACTGGTTTTTGCCTCCCGGGCAAGCCCGGAATAATCTGCTTCGAAGGCCCTTTGGAAGAGTGCCTGAATGCCTGGTCGACGATAAAGAACCTCACGTGGAAAAGGATAGGCCTGAAGCACCAGGAAGACGTGGAAGTAGTTGATGGGCAAGATGTCGGAAGTCTCAGGAAGTTCGAAAAATTTTCCGAGCTTGCTTTCAACACTAAACAAAACGCTAGTAGGGACCACCACATGGACATGGGCGAATTCGCAAGGTTCTTGAGTGAACACGGCTGTGAAAACATCTTCGAAGTGCTTTTCGGAATCGAGGCCAAGATAAACAGCTAACGTTTCACGCTTGTTTATTTGTAATAAACTTGTCTAAAAACAGGGTGTGAACATTTTCTGATTGTAGTATGTGTGCGTCATTCTATTCATGACGTTGGCGGCTTGTAAATCAGAGTTGCTATGTAAAAGAATACGTAAAACCTAGCACCTCGTAAGTTCCGGGCACTTTACTCGATGTGGACAGCGGTTTGAACTTTCGAGGAAGCAATGAATGTTGCCGCTACTGTTCTGCATATTGCACGATGATCCTTTTAACCACAATAGCTTTGGTTTTATCTAGAGGTTGGCGAATATCACATTTGACCAATAAGAATAGTGAAACTCGGGCGAATATGGTTACAGTCGAGTATAAGACATCCATAAATATATACATACGTATATATGTAGAGAGAAATTCAGGCTACCTTCCAAACGTAAGCACTTGAGCGATGCTAAAAGGTAAACAAGTATTTCAACAGTTTCGACCGGTGGACCGATCATCAGGGTTTACATTCTCTTGTGAACACTCATGAAGATCGGTCCACCGGTTGAAACTTGGAATAAAATACTTGTTTACCTTGTAGCATCGCTGAAGTGCTTTACGTTTGAAAGGTAGCCCGAGGAATTTGTTTACATATACAATTACGATTTATGATATAAAACACAGCTTCAGTGGGCGCCACAATTCTGCACTGTAACACATGCTTGCTCGTGGTGTCATGTCAACTTGCGTCTGTTGGGTGATTACGCCCCCTAATAAAGAATAAATTGAGGTTCCACGTGCCGAAACCACGATCCGATTATGAGGCACGCCGTAGTTTGGGAATCGTAATTTTGGACCACCTGGGGGTTCCTTAACGTGCACCTAAAGCAACGCTTACGCTTTAAGTTTACCGATATTTCGAAATCGTCCATACGCGACTTACCGAGACTGTCCTTGATTGAGACGTCGAGTGATGTGCTGCGCTTCCCTCGTCTTCGACCGGAATCGCTGGGCAAGTTGTGCGCTGCTAAAATGGAATCCAGAAGATCCTCTACCGCTTGGTCGTATTCGTGCAACGCGGTTGGCCCTACAAGGGGAGAGTTATTTTCTGGTGTAAGCATACAAATATTAAATGCACAGTTCTCATGCGACAAGCTAGAGACACGGGGCAATCATTGGTATCCGCTTATTTATATTGTAAAGAAAAATTAAATTGTGCCGTTTCACGTTCCAAAACCACTACCGGACTACGAGGCACTCAATGCGCGGTACACGAGCGTTTATTGCATTCCGCCCTTAACGAAGCGCGGTCACCCCGGCGAGGTGGCTGACACTTATCACATGGTGTGGGCCTGCAGGCAAAATTCGGCTCCCCCCCCCACCCCAACCCTACCCGAAAGGACTGGGAGGCGGCCCTCCTTGGTTGCTCAGACCTTCATGCCCAAAAGGCCTTGGTCAAGAGGGCCAGGCTGGCGGCTTCGACCAATGGGGTCCCGGACTAGGGACTCCACCTAGTATGTAGGGCTCCTGCGCGAGTCCACACGTCTCTTTCGTAATAAATACTTTCCACCACCACCGGCAGGCAGAAAGCCCTCTAACTCAGCTGTTCTACGGCATAGCCACTGGCTACCACAGCAGATAGACGTTAGAATGGCATTGTTTCAGAGGTTTTCTTCGTAGAGGGTCTACGAGACGGCGGTGTTACATGTTTAGCCTCGATGTACTGCCAGGTATCCTTAAGGCAACGGTATAACATTTCTACGAGGACTGATGTCCATAAGGTATAGATAGCGGACCACGAACGCGAGCGATGTTTTATGCACTTGTAAAAGTTTCGCATCGATCCACACATGCGTCCGAAGCTCGGCAGTGGGTGGTATAGTTTTGAACCCTTTATAAATGAACTGGTTATCCGTTGATAGCGGTATGCACGTTGCGATATGTCTACATAAAGAGGCTGATAACTTTCAATTGCCTGTAATTAAAGCACACACGTTACGAAACATGCTGCACGCACGTATGCGTGCAACGTTTGTATGCGGCTCACGTGATGAATCGCATACGATTCATCTCATGAAACTGATTTCGCGCCAACTTCAGCACGGCACGAAACTGAAAAACATGCGCGTAACGCTGTCATTGGTCGACCCCCGGGTGCACATTAAAATTTGCGCGCTGGACAGACATAACGCGCCCTCATTTGCACACAATATAAAGTTGGGACGACTCCATTATCCGAGGTCCGCAGGCATACAAGCCGTGCTTCATACGGAGTTATCATTCGTAAGTTTACGGAATTAAAAAAAAAAAATTCCGGATCCGTTCTGGAGGGCAAAGCATGGTAAAGATCCGGTTCGATACCCTGGACGCGACACGGTGCACCAGTACGCAGTGTAACCGGGGTCTACCGTACGACTTGAGTCAACCCACAGAAGAAGCTAGCTTTATAAACGGTGGCGATCCATTGCTGGATATGCCCTCCGGACGCCAGCATTTTGATTGATTGGCCGCTTGAATGAATTTCAAGAATGACGCCGGTTTGGAGATATGGGCCATCAAACTCGCCGTAAAAATGCACTGTCGTTCCAGTAACTCTAACAAAACGCGCATTTATGAATCGAAACACAAAACTGGGGCGCCTATGCATTTCGCCCCACACGTTGGGAAATAACACCTCGGAACTGGTTACATTTCTCCGAGGAGAGCAAGCTGAATTCACGTCGTGCGTAAAAAAAAAAAAAAAAATCTGGAGCGCTTCCAGAAGTAATTTACTGGAGAAGCTATATGAAGCTACACATTTTGAAATTTGCCACTCATCGCTCATAACATGCCCAGTATTCGCACAAATATAAACAAGGATGCTCGTTTACTTAACCGAAGACACCGTAGAAACGTGCTAAGCGCCTCGCATTACGCAAGAAAATATGGAGAAAGCGAGTATTTATCAATTATGTTGCAATGCTTGTCGGACAGCCTAAACTGCAGTTTCCGGACCGCACCAAACACTTGGCTTAAGTGGGCGGCACTCTTCTCACCGGTCTCGTTGAGAGTCGTTTCCGGTGTGGCTACCGTCGTTCGCAGTCCGGGAATGACATCCGTCAACAGGCGTGTCCAGGAGGCGTGCGCTGAGGCTGCCGCAATAACCATCAAGGCGGCGGTCAGCTGCCACCCCAGCGGAAACGCCATCTGCATGGGGCGAGCAGACGACATGCGTGCACCTATCCACGAGCACAGACCACGGAGACGCGTGTCGACCAACACTTCGAAGCACGCACGCGCATGAGCAAAGGCCCGCGGACAACGGGTTGCCGGAACATGGATTTCGCCGCAGCTTATTCACGTGTAGGGAAATCGGCTGCTGCAGTCCGAACTTCACCACACGAACGTCACAGTGCGCTCGATGTTAAATTGTGCGTCTAGGAAAAGAACATTTTTTTTGCTTGTTTGTAAGAGCCTGCGGTCCGTACACTTCTGCATGCTCACCGGTCTAGTACATACGTGCGACGAAGGTTCCGCAATTAGCCAGCGCGCTGCACATCTGCTTCCGCATCTTGCGAGTCGTACTGCACAATTTTGCGAATAACGTCTCGCTGCTAAGAACCTCGCTACCTTTGCTGTCAGTTTACACGGAAAAATAAAGAACAGAGGGAGATTGGTTAGAATCTCTTATTTCGAAAAACAAACGGCTGACAAGAAATGCTGACGTGGCGTCGGTACACTCTCGAATTCTTACACAAGCAGCCTCCAGTGCCGTTGTCATGTGCCTAACACGCCCACTGTGCTTTTCCTTAGCAGAAAGGTGTGAAGAATTTCGCTCTAGCAACAACGCGTTATTGCAGTCTCCGGCTGCAATAACAAATGCTTACGAATGAAAACCATGTTGCGCATAGTACGGCAGAAATGTGACAAAGTTTTAACAAGGAATAGGACTCTCTACATACTACCATTTTTTTTTCTCTAATTATTCAAAGGTAATGTGAATGAAAGCGCCGCCACCCTTACCTTGCAGTCTTCGCTGCGCGTCTGAAGCAAGCGTTCCGATGCTCAAGCCATATATAACTTCGGCATCCACTCGGTGTTTTCGTGTCATTGGTTGGTTCCTTTTCTGCATTGTAACGATGCTCACGCTCCTGAAATTCACGCGGTAACGCCCACCAAAGGCGCCGCTCTAACGTTATAGTCTCTGTCCACGCTGTGCACGGAACTGCTCGTCGGAACGAAAGCTACGGTTTCGCTTGTTTCGGCGCACGATGCCGGTTCGAGTGGCAAGCACAGACGCTGATTACTTACAGGACATGGGAACACATTCATTAGCTACGATATCGCCGGCTTTCGTTCCTATTCATGTGCGCTGTATTACTCTGCTGTGTTCGCGGGCAGGCGTTTAGCGGAAAGAAAGCTGTTACTTTGTAAAAAAAATTCTCCTTTCGACGCTTGCACAATTCTGCAATACAAGAATGGTCAGCAATTCTGCGCGACGACGATAATAATAATAAAAAAAACTGGCTTTTAAAGCTACTGCAGCACGTCGTGACCGAAAGTCCCAAGTATGCGAAGCTTGCCTGCCTTTCTCGCGATGCTAGTGTAGTTCCATTTTGCTTGCTTGTTAATTTATTTTCACACTGTCAATCGCCCGGAGGCCTTACACCAGAAAACGTTAAACTCGAGTACGTTCCCTTCGTGAGCACAAACCTTGGCGTCACAAACAGCAGTGGTTACGGCCACGTGATGCGGCGCGAGTTGCCACACACGACGATCGACTCGTCTTTACGAACCTATCATAAAAATAAGGGGAGTTTTACGTGCCAAAACCACTTTCTGACGTGAGACTCTCCAGTGTGCCTTAAATAGACTGGATGACAGGCCATTTACGGAAGCGAAGATCTTGGGAGCCTGGCCTCACAGTTCATTGGCCCAGAAAGCAGTTCGAGCGCTTTTTCGCTACCTGAGGGCAACAGACTTGAGTGCCCGACTATAGACATCCTACACCTAAGTTCTTTCTCTTCCTCTGAGTCTTTCACTCCCCATTCCCCTCCCCACGTGTAGGGTAGCAAACTGGACTCAGTCTGGTTAACCTCCCTGCCTTTCCGTCTTCCCTTCTCTCTCTCTCCCCCACCTTCTGATTATGAGGCACGCCGTAGTGAGGGACTCCGGAAATTTTGACCACCTGGGTTCCTTTAACGTGCACCTAAACATAAGTACACGGGTGTTTTCGCCCCCACCGAAATGCGGCCGCCGAGGCCGGGATTCGATCCCGCGGCCTTGTGCTTAGCAGCCCAACACCATAGCCACCAAGCAACCACGGCGGGTTAGAAAGCTATCATAGAATAAGCTTTTCTGTTACACAGGCGCAAAGGGAGAAGCCTCCGGCCTATAGCAAGGTCGTGTTAGCCGAGTGCTTGTTTTCGTGGCGAAGTTTTCTTGTTGAATTAGCCAACGATTTGCTTCAGTCCTTTCCACCGTCTTATCTTCCCTTGCACGCGTTCAGTTATATTGAGGGGTTTGTTTTTTTGTTCCTTGCATTGTGAACGATGTAGCTTGTGAACGGTGTAGCGCGTAAATATAAACATTTGCAGTCGCGGTGGCCTAACCGCAATGGAGTTGCGCTGCTAAGCTTGAGGTCGCAGGCTCGATCCCGGCCACGGCGGCGGCATTTCGATGGGTACCGAACATGTAAAGGTAGTTTGTAAGACAACTCCGAGTCCTTCGCATTAGTGGCGCCTGACATTCGTATGGGCTGGGTACGAGGACGTGCTCATTGAGGGACCGCGTGTCAAAACAATAAAACACGAAAACGAGGGAGCTTTAGGCAAAAAAAAAAAATGCTTCAAGCGGAGTCGCGGAACAGATCGCCATAGCCCTGGCCTTGACCGTCCCCTCGCGCACCAACGTTTTCACCGACTCACGAGGAGCCATCAAAGCTTTCGAATCGGGTAACCTAGCCCACGAGGCTGCCTCCATTCTGGAAAAGAGAACAAACCCTGGCACTCACTTCATCTCTTGGTTTCCCGCGGGCGTGTGCGGGTGTTCATCAGAACATACCTAACCTCAGCGAGCTTGCCCATGACCGTGCGCGAGATCTAACGCGCCGCGGCGGCATGGAGACCTTATGGGGACAGGATGAAATCTAGCAGAACGATCCGCTCCCTACTTTTCATGAGATAACATCTCACTATCGGCTTAGCAGAAGGGCCTATCCTCTTCCTCACCCGAAGTTAGATAGGTCTCAGTCAGTTTTACTTAGAATGCTCCAGACGGGCTCATTCCCTTCGCTGGGCTTTCTCAGCCGTATCTACACAGACGTCGATTCAAGCTGTCCGGACTGTAATGAGATCTATTGTTCCTTAGCGCACATGCTCTGGCAATGCCCCGCGTTACCTAACGGCCCTCTCTCCAGCGAAGCCGACTGGGGAGAGGCACTCCGGAGCCCATCGCTCCAGACACAACTAGAGGCAATCCAGAGGGTCCGAGAAAGGGCGGAACATCACGGTGTTCCTGCCCCGACTTGGACGCGGCCAGCGGCTTCCGCGGGTCCCTGATAGGGGCCTCCGCTGAAGCTCCTCAGGATCAAATAAAGTTCATTGTCTGTCTGTCGTTCTGTCTGTCGTTCTGTCTGTCTGTCTGTCTGTCTGTCTGTCTGTCTGCCTGTCTGTCTGTCTGTCTGTCTGTCTGTCTGTCTGTCTGTCTGTCTGTCTGTCTGTCTGTTGTTCTGTCTGTCTGTCTGTCTGTCTGTCTGTCTGTCTGTCTGTCTGTCTGTCTGTCTGTCTGTCTGTCTGTCTGTCTGTCTGTCGTTCTGTCTGCCTGTCTGTCTGTCATTCTGTCTGTCGTTCTGTCTGTCTGTCTGTCTGTCTGTCTGTCTGTCTGTCTGTCTGTCTGTCTGTCTGTCTGTCTGTCTGTCGTTCTGTCTGTCGTTCTGTCTGTCTGTCTGTCTGTCTGTCTGTCTGTCTGTCTGTCTGTCTGTCTGTCTGTCTGTCTGTCTGTCTGTCTGTCTGTCGTTCTGTCTGTCTGTCTGTCTGTCTGTCTGTCTGTCTGTCTGTCTGTCGTTCTGTCTGTCTGTCTGTCTGTCTGTCGTTCTGTCTGTCGTTCTGTCTGTCTGTCTGTCTGTCTGTCTGTCTGTCTGTCGTTCTGTCTGTCTGTCTGTCTGTCGTTCTGTCTGTCTGTCTGTCTGTCTGTCTGTCTGTCTGTCTGTCTGTCTGTCGTTCTGTCTGTCTGTCTGTCTGTCTGTCGTTCTGTCTGTCGTTCTGTCTGTCTGTCTGTCTGTCTGTCTGTCTGTCTGTCGTTCTGTCTGTCTGTCTGTCTGTCGTTCTGTCTGTCTGTCTGTCTGTCTGTCTGTCTGTCTGTCTGTCTGTCTGTCTGTCGTTCTGTCTGTCTGTCTGTCTGTCTGTCTGTCTGTCTGTCTGTCTGTCTGTCTGTCGTTCTGTCTGTCTGTCTGTCTGTCTGTCGTTCTGTCTGTCTGTCGTTCTGTCTGTCGTTCTGTCTGCCTCTCTGTCTGTCTGTCTGTCTGTCTGTCTGTCTGTCTGTCTGTCTGTCTGTCTGTCTGTCTGTCTGTCTGTCTGTCTGTCTGTCTGTATGTCTGTCTGTCTGTCTGTCTGTCGTTCTGTCTGTCTGTCTGTCGTTCTGTCTGTCTGTCGTTCTGTCTGTCTGTCTGTCGTTCTGTCTGTCTGTCTGTCTGTCTGTCTGTCTGTCTGTCTGTCTGTCTGTCTGTCTGTCTGTCTGTCTGTCTGTCTGTCTGTCTGTCTGTCTGTCTGTCGTGCTGTCTGTCTGTCTGTCTGTCTGTCTGTCTGTCTGTCTGTCTGTCTGTCTGTCGTGCTGTCTGTCTGTCTGTCTGTCTGTCTGTCTGCCTGTCTGTCTGTCTGTCTGTCTGTCGTTCTGTCTGTCGTTCTGTCTGTCGTTCTGTCTGTCTGTCTGTCTGTCTGTCGTTCTGTCTGTCGTTCTGTCTGTCTGTCTGTCTGTCTGTCTGTCTGTCTGTCTGTCTGTCTGTCTGTCTGTCTGTCTGTCTGTCTGTCTGTCTGTCTGTCGTTCTGTCTGTCTGTCTGTCTGTCTGTCTGTCTGTCTGTCTGTCTGTCTGTCTGTCTGTCTGTCTGTCGCAATAATGGAAGGCGACAAAAATGATTATATCGGGACTTTCTCGCACGCGCATATCGGCGCGAGGAATGCAGTCTGCATGAAATGAGAGAGTAAAAATTTATTTCGAGAATGAGCGCGAAAGAGTTCCATCTTGTTGGAAATAAAGGTATATTCAAATATTCATATCTTCGCCCATGCAGTGCGGGCAGCTCCGTTAGTCCGGAAAGCCGTTGGCGTTGCTTCCCGTGCCTGGTTCACCAGCTTGCGGTGATCTTCCAGGTCTGAGGCTGCCAGGTCTGAGGCCTCCCACGATTCTTCAAAGTGCTCTTCCGCTTCTCCCTGGTTTTCTATGGATACGAAAGGGTTCAAGGAGAGCGATATATTATTATTATTATTATTATTATTATTATTATTATTATTATTATTATTATTATTATTATTATTATTATTATTATTATCTGTTTTGAACACATATACACAGTTTACAGGAAAGGGAAAGCGACGAGCAGGCTGGCAACTGCCACCGGAAGGAGCACAACCACTGCCTACTTTTCTGAAGGGAGGTGACAGCAACAAAGAAATGGAAGATAGGAAGGAGGGGAGGAGAGAGGAAAGGAAGAGCAACAGGACAAATCTAAAGACTAACGTAGAACACAGTACACTACGCACGTTGTTCTGCAGAGTTTCGACTCTGCAGCCGGAATTAAAGTGACGCCGCGTCGAACAGCCTCCACAATTATCAATCACATCCATGGCTAGTTCGCTATGCAGCTATTTGTGTGCTCCACGATGAGACGCCAAGTACAGCTGCACGCAATCATGGTTTTACCGGTAGTCGGTTCACAATATTCACTACAAGGTGTTTGAACCCGCCACCTCCCATCTACGAAGAAGCGTTAGAACACAGTACAGATCACACACAGTAGGGCCGGTCACTGAAGCGACATAGAAAGGCGGCAGGAAATAATGCAGTCCATCTTTGTTCCTGTTTTTTCACGCTCTCAGTGCCACAGTAACTTCTACATCAAAACAGTTAGTCCGCCAGTCAATGTCAAACACCGGCACACAATGGCATGCATAGTATGCAGGGCCGACATTTCTCGAGATTCATCGTTTTCAGAACTGCTATCAGTGGGTCTTGCTGCGAATTCGCGCGCTCGGCAGCTATGCATTCATCTTCCTGGGTACTGCGATGCTATTCCAGTCTGCCTGAAAATTCGCCAGTTTCACCGATATAACTTTGTGAATCCGAGTCGAGTGAGTACTGAGGCGTCGATCTAAAACACTGCGACCCAACAGCGTTTCCACGAGGTCGTTTCTGGCTGGCCCTGTGAATAGCACGTCTGCTTGCGGACGAAGCTGCTGAGCCACGCTGCTTTACCGAATGCAGCATAGGGCTGAATTTTCCTTCTTCGAGTTAATTCTATTTTCGTCACCTTTGAATCCACGTGCCACTAAGTAGTTGTACCGCAGCTTCTTTGTTTGCTGGGCGGTACTGAGTATGCATCTGATGCTGTGGAAAAGTGAGTGAGGGCTGAATCGAGCTCTTGCGCATTATCGAAATATGTAAGACAAAGGGACCCGATGGAAACGAATACGATGGCACAGGCGCTGTCGCAACGAGTCCGTAACGAAACAGAACACTATCGAAACAACTACATGAATCACGGATCATGTACATTTTTTTTTTTGGCTAAGATGTCGGGATAGCTGGCCCTTTCTCTGACCAAATTTCCCTTGTTGCATAGCCGATAAAAGTAAAGGGCCAGGTGCGTGACTTCAATCGAAATTTATTCCATGCGTGGCAAAAGTGGCGCGCAGGGAGCAAACATCGGGCACATGTATAGACTACGGGAGTTACCAATATACATTACCTTTAAAACATCTCACAAGAAATAATATGTTGTGATGAAAACAACCGCAAAGACGCCACTGAATGAGGTGTATGCTTCCAGTATAAGCAAGCGAGAGGGCAAACAACAAGAAGGTATACGTTGGGCCAGCGCCTGTCACGAACTCCCAGCAATTAAAGAAAGAAAGAAAGAAAGAAAGAAAGAAAGAAAGAAAGAAAGAAAGAAAGAAAGAAAGAAAGACGACGGGCGGAACGGCAAAATTGTAAGAGGCTGACAACGAGAAACACTTGCTTCACCGCTTAGTTGATCAGCGCAAGGTTAAGCATGCTTTTATATATTTATTTATTTATTCGCTCTCCTGACTCGTTGTCAGAACTCCACGCCTCCTCGTTATCTGCAAGCGCATAGCAAAGGTGCGCGCCCTATAGAAACAAGGCAGAAAGCTTTATTCCAGCTGGGAACAAATTTAGTCATCTCGTTTTCCGCGCGTTCAACACTCGTCGCACACTCATAGAGACAAGAAAGGGCAGTGAAACGAGGAAAAAAAGAAAAAGAAAATCCCGTAATACGCTAATTTATTTGCACGGCCGCAGCTTCACAATCCACGTCAGCAAAGCGGCCTATGCACACAGCGTTGTCAGCACGCTGACAGGCATGGTTATAGCTGAACTGCCGCTAATTAACGTGTGCTTGAAATTAATGGGACGGACTCCCCAGAGGAGGGGTATCCCCCCATTCCTTTCTTCTCTCTTCTACACTTGCCCATCGCGAGCGCACTAATCACGATGTCGACGGAACTAGGTTTTCTACGGGACGTCGCCTCCTTCCCCCAGTGTTAATTTACTGATCTTCTCGAGCCACGCCTTCACGCGTTTTTGCACAATCGGCAATCTGCGCACATGCTCGCGCAGAAGAATATGTCGGACTTCGCCGCGTGTAAGAAACGATGGTAACTAGGCGAAGACAGCGGGGGCGGCATTTCCGCAGAATACTTTACTGCAGTTCATGGGGCCGCTGCCGGCTCGAGAGCGTTGCGTTTACATGACGGCAATGGCGCGGGAAAGCGAGGACGAGGCGAAGAGGCAGAAATACCGCTCAAACAAGGACAGCCGGGTCTGCTTGTTAATTAAACTTTGGGGTTTTACGCGCCATAAGCACCGACATGAGTGCAAGGCGCGCCGTGGCGGGGGGATCCGGATTAACGTTGACCACCTGAGGTTCTTTAACCTGCACCCAATGCACGGTACGCGATTATTTCTGGACTCCACCCCCACGGGAATGCGGCTGCCGCAACTGGGATCGATCCCGTGACCTCCAGCTTAATAGCAGCGCAACGTCATAGCCAGTGGGCGGGTCGGGTCTGTCTGCGCATGATGAAATTGTGATCATGTAAACGTATTTAAACTCCGTATATACACAGAGAAAAAGAGAAATCGAGTAGCAATTCTCTCCCGAAAGGCACGCCACGCCCACGCCCACTCGCTTGAGCAGGAGAGGAAGAAAGGGAAAGTTAACAGAGAGGCACACCACAACGCATCACGTCACACACAGAGTACGAGAGTGCCGTAGTAGACGAATTACAGGCCAGCTTTGTGAACCTCGTATCGAATGGAAACTCGCCCTTTCGAAACTAGAAGGTCATTGAGAGCAGTTTTCGGAAGATCAACCTGCTGGAACTTGCTCAGCAGCACAGAGCGACAGATGTTGAAAGTTGGGTATTCTAAAAGCAAGTGCACAAGCGTTTCGCTGTTTTTTTTTTTCCATAAGCAGGGCATGCCATTAAGGCGGTCATGCCTTAATGCGCCTGATGCTTAATCTGAGAAAAATGTGCGGTGGATTAAAGTACGGCCAGAGATTGTTGCAGGGTATTGTTTCTTGACTTTCATCCGGATGTGAGTGTTGTAGGTCGGCGGAAAAGCAGTCAAGCGTTATCGAAATTTCATAAGTGTCGTCAGCGAATTAAGTGTCAGGTTATGGTTGTGTGCAGAAGTAGCAAGAACATTGGCCGTCTCGTTTCTTCAGATGCCAGCGTCTGATGGTATCTACTGAAGCATCAATGTTCTTTCCTGATATGTGATGAATCTAGCGGGAACCACGCATACTAAGCAGTAGAACCAGAGGTGACGGGAGAAATATGAATAATCCAGTCTCATTGCTTTGCCCGTCGTCTTATCTTTGACGCTGGAATAATCAGAATTGTATAACCACGGTCATATATATATATATATATATATATATATATATATATATATATATATATATATATATATATAAACGAGAAGAAAGGGGTTAACCGAGGGGCCCGATTTTTGTTAG
This sequence comes from Dermacentor albipictus, assembly GCF_038994185.2. Taxonomy (NCBI): domain Eukaryota; kingdom Metazoa; phylum Arthropoda; class Arachnida; order Ixodida; family Ixodidae; genus Dermacentor; species Dermacentor albipictus. The sequence goes on from NC_091823.1 coordinate 24,020,526, forward strand.
TCATATCATGAGAAGCCAACAAACACTGACACCAACGACAACATAGGGGAAATTACTGGTGCTTAATAAATGAAATGAAGAAATGATAAATAATTGGAAATTAAAGTGGATGAAAAAAGAACTTGCCGAAGGTGGGAACCGAACCCACAACCATCGCATTTCCATTTATTTATCATTTCTTCATTCCATTTATTAAGCACCAGTAATTTCCCCTATGTTGTCCTTGGTGTCAGTGTTTGTTGGCTTCTCATGATATATATATATATATATATATATATATATATATATATTGTGGGGTTCTCACCCGAGCTCTTGGGACAAAGGAGCGACAACACAGTAGTGCAAACAATCACAAGGGCATTTATTGCACCTTTCATAGGCCGATGCTTGCTAGCGGAGTTGCTATCCACAAAACATCCGACTCACCGCGTCCCGATAGCGAGCGAATAATGTTCGCCCCATGCTGGGCCTGGTCGTTCGCGCGTGCGGTCACGCGGACGGTGGCGCGTTCGAACGATCGTATTCGTCCATTCCGGTATAGGCCTCGCGAGACGGGTCTCGCAGAAGCACGGATCGGCGCAAGCGCGGAACGTCCGCGCCGCTTGCCGATCCAGAGCCAAAGAGGAAGAGCCTTCTCCTTTTTGCGCCCAAGTAACCCCGCCGGTAGGTGGCGTTAGCAGAGCCAAACTCGCGCCATCTCTCGTACTACCTTGCAAGCATACCGACCGCTGCCGTAAAACCACGCGGCGAAGCCGGATTAGAGGAGACGGGAGCTATGCGGGAAAACAACATATCAGGGGACGCGAACAAAGTAAATTAATTTAAAGTAAATTAATTTATTTGAAAAGAAAATTCGGTGCCTTTCGGTCTGGGTGGGTATTGAAGCCAGGCCTCCGGGGTGCGAGACGAGCACGCTTCCCCGATGCCACAGCGGCTCCACGGTTCTGGCTGATCTAAAGGTGTGCCTCGTGCGTGCGTCATTGCACACGTCACGTCGCATCCATCTGGCTGACTAAACGTGTGGCGTACTGCGTGCGTCATGGGGCACGTGACGGCGCAGCCAATGTGGAGGAGGTGGCGCCACCTAGTGAGTGTATAAAACGAGCGCGTTCATGACGTTGCGAGGCGGAAAAATGGTATAATGCTTTCGCGTTCCCACTCGCAACCAGTTTTGAGTGTCTCTGCCGGATTTTCTAATTTTATGATGAGTTTTCTTTGACTCTGTGATGTCCTGTGGTGATTTGGGATGTATTTCCGTTTTACTCACGTGGCAAGGAACAGCCGGTGCCACCTTGTCGTGGCACAAATTCCTTGTGGAGCCATTTCTATTGAAGAAAAGAAAAAGCGCAACGAGGCGCGTACTGCCAGGCAAAGGAATGCAGTATAGTGAAATGCAACGCAAGAGCGCATACCCGCAATGCACCACAACTAGGCTATCCGAGAGGGGGGGAGGGGGGAGGAGTTGGTGGGCTAGCCTTGGAGGTTTGGAGGTAAGGGCGTTCGTGGTGCTGGCAGCGAGAAGAGCGCGCCTGTGCGGCTCAGCGTGGTGGCGCGCGCTTATTGGCCGCGATTGAGCTGGCAGGGCGCGCAATGCGGTCTATGCAGCATGCCGCACGGGCCGAATCGCGTGATGGATGAGCTCGACGCGGAGAAATGATGGCACCAAGTGGGGACGCTAATTGACGGCGCTCCTATTGCTCTTGTCGCGGGCGACGAATTCGTGGCCGGCGAACGCTGGAATGTCTGCCGTCTTTTCTCTTTCATTCGCGTTGCCTACTGGAGCTTGAGAGGAATAGGCAGCCTCACATGAGCTGACTGCCCAGGGAGGTGAGAATGCAGGTGGCAAAGTTGCTGACGGCCATTCTTGAGCTTCGTCGTTTCGAGATGGACGAGCTCTGAGGTTTGTAGTTTTCCTCATCGTGCATTGAAGTTTTAAGATTTCTTTTTTTCTTTAGTTTGTTCGTGGTTATTTGCTTTGGACAAAGCCCGCCCGTCTTCTTTAAGACATAGCTAGTGCACGATGCCGCAACGCTGACCATCCGCTAAACAGAAGCTTTGGCTGTTGATTGCCACAGCTTTAGCTGCTGAAAAGGTAAATGCTCAAGTCAGCTAAAGCAAGACATAACAGCTAAATCTGCTAAAATTACAGCATATATGCGAAATAGGTATGCTGTTTATTCGCACCTTTGAGGCTTGACGTTCATCCTGCCACTCGTGAAATAAAAATCACACATAATGCAGAATCACGAAGGTGACTTCGAGTAACTACAGGAGGCAATGTAGCATTCCGAATTTCCGAGACATCGCCCGCCGCCCTCCATGGGAGACCACGTTGCTCAGCTCTGCAATCCAGCAGGCCGAAGATATGCCGCTAGTGCCCAAGGGCTCGAGGCCGTCATCTATAAGAAGGGAGGCCAAGGTCTCATAAATCTACTGCAGTACAATAAAGTTCATTCCTCCTCCTCCACGAAGGGCCACAGTTATGGAATGCACCCAGAAATATTATTGCTCTGAAAGACTTGCTGAACCGTGATGTGCTGACATATTAACATATTTTAACCGTTTATATTACGACCAGCTGTTGAGCCCAGCGTTTTAAATTTGAAAGGCGGCCTCGCAACATTTTTCATATTCAAGCTTCAATGCACGTCAGCACTATACTATGACGGCGTGGTCGCGCAATTTTTATGAACGTTAGTTTTAATTCCTGAAAGCCAAGATAATTTTCATTGGGAGAGCCACTTCTATTTCTCCATTCGATTTGCCTTTCATCGTTGACTTCCATGCCGCCGCACCAGCATTACACCACAGGGATTAATCAGGCCCCACCCGTCTGATATATAGGAGGATGCCGACATGGACTGTCGTCGCACCGAAAGTCAGTCAAGGATTTGTTGACCTTTTTACGTGGCAGTAGCCTATTAGAAAGGCTATAATGATCCCATTCCGTCCCTTTTCATTTTTTTTCACGCTTTTATTTTTGGTACCGCGCTTCTTTCCGTCTTTACTTCCCCTTTACCTTCCCATAGTAAGGGGTAGCAAACAGGAGGTTTGAACCCTGGTTAACCTCCCTGCCTTTTTCTCATTTGCATCTCTCTCTCTCTCTCCAACATGAAATCGAAGGAAGATAAACATTACAAAATACAATACGGACCCTGATCACCCTTTTCAATAGGTGACGAATATATATGAGATGAGCAAAAAAAGAAAAAAAGGTTTGGAAGTTTCACCAAAGGGCGAAACTGCCGAACTGCATTGAAAGATGTATAAGTTTCAGTGTTGTGAACCTCTATACCTCTGCCTATATACCTTTATTCGAACGCCGTTCCTAATACGGCGTTCGAAGAACACGCGGGGGCGACATGTTGGCGCGACACAGCACGCGAGGCAACTGCTGTTCTGTAGCAGAAACAGCGTCTTAGCAGCTGCCAGGCGTCTCACAACGATGGTTGGATGAGGAGCACCGCCACCGGCGGTGCAGGCCTCGTACCTCAATAGTGCACGAGATGAGACCAAATGAGATCAGCAGAACTGTCCGCGTTTGTAGCTAGGAGTGTCTCGGCCACATCGGAGCGCCGCCGCGCGCGTTCGAGCGCGGCCGTGGAAGTGTACACTGTCCGTTCTGCTCAGGCCTCCATGTAGTGCACCACGGTGCGGTATGCACACTGCATGCTGCTCAGCAGGAACGCATCTAGTGTTTGCGCGCACAACGCCCGTGCCAACAATGGGAGGCAGAACGCTGCCCATGTCTCCGCTGCGGACTCCGTTTGAAAGAACGTGCGTCCACTAATTGGCTTCCTCGCCCTTGCAGCAAAATTCACTGCGCGTCTCTGAGGAGCTTCATAACCTCCACGCGCGGACTGTGCCCGTGCGCCTTCGATAGCTTGACAATACGACAACGGAGGCGCCGATGGCGCGAACGCGCCTCGAGCGTTAATATAATTGTTATGTCAATAATACAATAAAAAAAAACTTGATTTAACGTCGCTGTGGAGCATTCATACATAATCTCGGTTGTATTGACTCGCTCCTTCCGCTGTGCTCGCGAACTATTGTCACTTCGACCTAGTCAATCTTTCCCCCCTCCCCCTTCCCTGTGTACACACACACACACACACACACACACACACACACACACACACACACACACACACACACACACACACACACACACACACACACACACACACACACACACACACACACACACACACACACACACACACACACACACACACACACGTCTTTTTCTCTCAAAACAGTGTTTATTGCAGGGGCGAGCGATGACTCTATTATTATGGCTTATGTACGAGAACGGGACACATTTATCGTAAACAACAATGCGCGTCTCTTCCGAAGTAATTGTTAGCGAAACTGCCTACCTCAAGATGTACTATAGCCGCAGTTCCCCGGTTCTCATTCTTAGTAAATCTGCAGCTTCTGCTGGACTGCACTTACCTGTGATTAGTGCTCGTACAACAAGGCGCTGCATACACGCTGTTGTTGTGTACGGCCCTAAACAATTTTGCGGAACAAATGCAGGTGAGTGAGAAGCTTTCTTTTAATGCAGGTAGCTAACATAAATAGATTTCACCGCAATATAACGCACATCACTAGCTTGCCAGCTTAAAGCTGCCGACCTTTCCGTAAGAGAGGATGAGCCAAAATGAGCCACATATTTACAACACGAAATGAGCCACATATTTTACAACACAACAAAAGTAAGAACAGAGAAGGGAAAAAATACACTAAATTTTAAGCCGCATTTGGTGGGCTCTTAATTGATAGCATGAAACGAGTAAGCGGGAAGTGGAGAATTTCCCGCTCCTTGTCTCCCTTTGGGACTGCCATGTACCGGTACACACATGTCAACCCACGCAGCACCTGCTGACTGTTTAGAGCCGGATGTGGGGCGTCGGTTTCGCCACTAAATGGGAGAACCTCAGCCCCAACTTTTACGGCGTACGGCTCTGTTTCCTGTGTTAGCCTATGCGCTTGTTAAACTGCGCGGCATTCAGTCCAGGTGTAATGGATGCTATTCGAGTTTTACCGAATGTGAAAACTTTGTGGGCGCAGAATGTATCTCGAGCAGGCGAGTCCTTAAGCGAATATGCAATGCCCAAATCGCGCCCACGTGCAACGGAGTCTCGAAGCAGTAGACACCGTCCTCGATGACAGTAAACCCGCCGTGGTTGCTCAGTGGCTATGGTGTTGGGCTGCTGAGCACGAGGTCGCGGGATCGAATCCCGGCCACGGCGGCCGCATTTCGATGGGGGCGAAATGCGAAAACACCCGTGTGCTTAGATTTAGGTGCACGTTAAAGAACCCCAGGTGGTCAAAATTTCCGGAGTCCTCCACTACGGCGTGCCTCATAATCAGAAAGTGGTTTTGGCACGTAAAACCCCAAATATTATTATTATTATTATCGATGACAGTAGTATTGTAACAGAACCCATTCCATCTATTTCATCTTTCAGCTATTTCATCTCTTTGGTCAAGCGAATAGACAAGATAAATAGAGGCTATGCGAGACTATAGGAAGCATCCAGGGGGGAAAGGTTGCTCGCATAGAACAAAGAGTACAGAGTAAATCCTGCGGCTTCCTTCCTTCGCACTAATATCAACGCTATAATTTGAAAACGAGCCCACCGACATTATCTGCTCTCGCGTTGCAACTTAAGAGCAGAAAGCTTTGCAGACGATTTCCCCCTGAGCGTGATTTCGCGCGTAGCAGCTGGACCGACTTTCGCAGGTGAGATAGAAATACTCAACAAAATGAGGCGGGAAGTCGCTTTGCCAACTCGCCCTATCTTTATTCATCTCGCGCCTGGAAGTTGAGCTTGTTTACGACAGCCTTTTACGCGCTCACAAGGCACCGATAAAATGCGTGCATTCCTGCCGGGTTATGCGTTTAAGGCCTCCATAGCTCGATCGGGGGCATGTGACTCGAACAGCTCAGCGTCGTTGTCTGGAATGACGTTGCGCCACGTTTTCGCAGTCGACGTAAAAAGGGTCGTTGGAAGCGCCGTTTGCACGTGCGACGCAGTCATGGGATTTCTTTCAGCGTTTCGCACGACACGTCAGTCGACGAACCTTTGCACGTGATTTCGTGAGCACAGGTGTCAGCTGCGCTGTATACGAGTGCGCTTTTGTTGGCGCGAAAACCGACGCTCTCGCAGGACGAGTTGCTCCTCTCTCTCTCTCTCTCTCTCTCTCTCTCTCTCTCTCTCTCTCTCTCTCTCTCGGCATCGCGACAGATTCCTCATTTTGCAGCGTGTGATTTAAGTGCCTGTTTTGCTTTTCCTGTCGTGTATATGCCACTACACGGCTGACAAATTTTGTGTGAATACGCCATTTTAGCTGTCACCGTATTGCCCACATGCACCGGCGAGTAAAAAAATAACACTCCTTCTTGCTGTACCGGAATCAACTATGCTCTGAGGATATTCAGTATCGGGCAGCTGGAACGTTCGGGATGGAGTGTGTTTTGAACGGCAGGTCGGCTTTTCTTCCCTTTCCTTTCCTTTTTGTTTTCTTTTCTGTGAAAGCAGGTTGCAGAGAAGACCGACTGCGGCGAATCTTGTCCAGCGCTGTGGAAACTACTCAACTAGCAGTTCCTCTTTTCTTTGTTATACATAGCCATGGCGGCATCGAAGGTGTGCCGTAATGACCCTTTAGAGCACTGCTCTAGAACTGCGCCCCAAGGATTCGTGATATTTGTGCACGAAATTTTCTTTCTGTAATCATTATGATTGCCAGAATAATCAGCTAGTTTACCTTTTAACGAAATGGTGTTTCCTTGCTAACTCTCTCACGAACTTCAAGTCAAGATGTGTACCAGAACTTATTCATCGCTGGCATTCGCATGAATCAGTAAGAAAAGCTAAAAAAAATGTGCCAGAGGCAGGTTTTCAGCGTCGTGACAGTTTTGCTGCACTTTTGAATTAGTGCAACTATTGAAATTTTGGCCCTTGCATTCCTTTCTAGTTAGGAATTCATCTCATGCATCGCGAAGCTGTTGAGATATTTGCACGCACTTTCTTCACGTTTTTCCTTGTTCTCCTTTTGAGCCAGTCACGTTATCACTTCATAAATATCCAATGACACTCCGCGACCAGCACACATTCGAATCGCTGTTGTTCGCCAGCTTGATACAGTCGAATTACGTAGTGATTTGAGAATGCCTTTCCCGCTCGTAGCTTTTGTGCGCGCCCTAAATAATGCAGTGCTAGATATTCTTTTTGCTTACTATTTTCGTCTGAACACGTGTCCAGGCTTTACGTAGAACTGGATGCTACGTGTTTTCCAAAGTCACATAAATATTCACTCACTTTTGGGTTGTGTACTGAGGGCAAATTTTCCAAAGTCACATAAATATTCACTCACTTTTGGGTTGTGTACTGAGGGCAAAAAAACATTGACTTTACTTCGCTTTATTACCGTGACGACACCGTTCGCGGTATTACATAGGTGGTGGTTAGCACATGCATAGGGCAAAGAAAACAGGTGATTAAGGTAAATTACAAGTGGTAACAGCTTCCATAAATGCGTAATGACGTGTGACGGCGCCAACATCGCAGTGAAGGTCGCTCCATGGGCTTTAGCTGGGCGAATAAAAAAGAAAACGAAGCTTGAAACGAGACGGTTCGGGTGCGAGGACGAACAACTTGCTGTCAATGGCTAGTGCGCTTGGATATGCGTGAAGGCGGCATGACGTAAGGCAGGTTATTAAGCGGCTCTAAAAGAATTCTTCAATAAGAGAGAGCGCAATGCCAAGAGGAAAAACAAGAACCGTCGAGCCCATTTTTGCTTCTAACAATGAAATGCAAATGTCATACGAATACGAAGATTAGGTGAACTTAGTCGCACGATTCCAGACCCATTCAAGTGCATTGATATATGTTTATAGTGCGGGTTCTAGGTAGCAGCGGCGCATCAAGTTGAGGTTTGACAAATTATTAAGGCGAAAACCTTAAATGGCTCATGCCCCGATAGTCTGCAAAACGCGAAGTGCGCTGCAGAAAGTCGTGTGAGCTCGCCTCGCGCAAACACGCGCTCGTGCCACTGCTTGCGCGTTCGTCGTGGTCGTCTTCTTCCACAGCTGGCTCGGATGCCGCTCATATTGCCAAAAGAGGTAAAGTTAATTAAGAAAGGGGTAATTCAGGCACTCGAACATCCGACCTTCGGTGGGAGTCGAACCCTCGAGCTTTGGTGTTAAGGCGAAGTAAGGCGCGGTTAATTAATATAGAGTTAATTAAGGCATTCGTGTCGAATCCACGGCATATGTTGTTGATTAAGACAAAGTTAATTGAGGCACAGTTAATTAATGTAGCATCAATTAGGGCACTCATACCCACGACCTTAGGCGGGAGAAAACAAGTAATAAGAAGTAAAAACGCATTCGACCGAGAATACAAAGTAATTTTTTGAATCTCTCCTGAGCGCGCAGGCTTTCGCCTTCACCCTCTTTGACGTATGCTAAAGTGACTAAATTTTTTTTGTACACGAGTAATTTGACGGATTGCGGTGAAATGATGAATCCAAATGTTTTATTTGCTGACGGAATTATACGTTAGTCACAGCCATGTTACAGGAAAGGTTGTGGGACGGCTTTGTGCCCACATAATTATACTTTAGCACCGTAAGCAAAGAGATAGATGGGGGGTAGGGGGGGGGGGTACGACGGCGGGAAAAGGAAACGAGTTTGCCTTTCTTGGGGCTCAGAGTCATTTGCCATCGCCTGAACCAGTCTCGTACGTTATAAGTATGATGTTTGGCAGATAAGTTAATGACGGCATGGTAAATCACGCAGTCGTCAGCGAACATGATAGATGTAGCAGAAGATGGGTAGTGTATTTTAGGAAGAGAAGCGGTCCCAAGACAGACCTCAAAAGGACGCCAGAAGTTACAGGAAGAGGATTGGAAAAATGGCTCGTGAAAAAAAAATATATATCCAGGAACGATTTGTTACGACTCCTTCTGTCCACATTGCTATGGTAGTACCTAAGTTGAACTCCAGACAATTTCAGTAGTAAATAGTGATGAGGCACTCTATCAAGTGCTTTAGAGTCCTCTAATGAGAGGCATGTCACCAGTTTGAAGATTATTATCAAGGTTAATATGCAGGTCATGAAGGAAAGGCCCCTTACGAAGACTGCGAAAAAGTTTTGTGCGGTGAATGATATTTACGCAGGCTTAGAAGTTAATGATCATTTTAGACATTGAAATAGTCTTCAATCTATAGCACTAGGAAGAAAGAAGGAACCGAAGCGCTACATCGTGATGGCTCCAGTATTTCTGCTGCCACTCGTTTCTCAATGCTTTCACGAGTTCGAAACTAGACGCAGCGACAGAGTTGACAGTCCCTCAAAAGGCATTTCAAGCATCATCGTAGTGCCAGTCATTTGTGTACCAGTCATCACGGCAGTTACCCAAAAGTCTTCAATTAAAAGCTTTACTGACAGCATACGTAGCATGTCGCAGCATGTTTACCGTGGAACAAGGTTGTCTATAAGAGCGAGAAAAAAAATGTGTGGAAGAAAGAGGCTGTCGGTGTTAAACGTGTTCCCTTTTGCATAGAGTTTCCCGTCACTCACGAATGGACGAAGGGGCGTCGGTATACTCGCTGGCCCTTCCTCATGTCCGCACAAATAGCTTTTCCTCCGTCGCCTAATTGTTTTTCTACGACGAGCGGCGTCCTTTGTAGTGTCATTCCTGGCACCGCGAACACACGCGGCTTCCTTCCCCACATTTATTGCCCTTCGTTATTTACGTCGGCTATGACCGAGTCTGCGCAAACGCTGCCGATACATCCTCATCGGCGTCGCGTGGCGGTTCCCTTAGTGATCGCCGAGGCCGAATTCTGTGGCGTCGTTGCCTTCATTAGAAGTAGCCGCTCTGATGGATGCGACGGAGTAGTATGGCCTCCCAGTGAGCGGTGTGCACTTTCATTATTTTCTTCTGCCGCTGCTGCTTGGTTTTACGAATGGCCTCGACATTTCGCGTGTCGCGGCCCGGCGTATATATGCCGGCGAGATAGTATTATCAACTAACCGTGACTAGGCATTTTCCGGCACTCTTCTGACAATCAACGCTCGACAGTTGTCGTGTTGCAACGTCCGGCCTTCCGTAGCAGCCTCCCGGCATTAAAATGGCCGCCAACTGCGACCGGAAGGTCTCATTTAGCCGTTCTGCTGCGTTCCTGACCCAGTTGAGTGTACTTCAAGGCCCCCCTGTCTTGTTAGTGCCCTTTGGTTCTGCTGATTGGCTGCTTCATTACGGCCTGTCAGCGATCCAACCTTTACACACTTCCGGGCACTGCCTTGGCCGTGTCTTTGCGACCTTCATCCCAATTCGGCAGGATGCGCCCAGCAGCATCTGCAACACGTGACTGGCTTTTGCAAAATAAATAATGAGAGCCTTATCTCGAAAAAGCTTGGGAAAACACTATATACGCTTGGGCCATAAGCAATTTATTCAGCCGTGCCGACCACTTATCTCAAGTCTCGGGTTGCCATACGAAGGTGATTCTTACAACTGCCGTTGCTGTTCAAGCAGTATTGACCCGCCGTGGTTGCTCAGTGGCTATGGCGTTGGGCTGCTGAGCACGAGGTCGCGGGATCGAATCCCGGCCACGGCGGTCGCATTTCGATGGGGGCGAAATGCGAAAACACCCGTGTACTTAGATTTAGGTGCACGTTAAGGAACCCCAGGTGGTCGGAATTTCCGGAGTCCTCCACTACGGCGTGCCTCAAAATCAGAAAGTGGTTTTGGCATGTAAAACCCCATAATATAATAAGCAGTATTGGCGCTGTATTGCAGCGGACGGGGTGTAGATGCGCTTAGGAAAGAGGGCGAACGATGGTTCTTGTTAGGAGTGCGTGTGTTTCCGCACGCAGAGCCCATAGTCTTGACACCGTCATTCACTCTATATATAGTCTGTCGCACGTTTTGGCTTCTGTTGGAGTACGTGTCAGGATGCTTAGATGAACTACAGATTTCTGCTGGATTGGCTCTTGTCCATTCAGTTCCATTCGAAGGACGCGTTTGCCTTCGCTTGCTTTGGTGGATCCCTCAGCTATTCTTGTGGCTGTTTCCCTTTTGCAGAGAAAAGAATTCCTTTAATATGTTCTTTATTATGGTTGACGTTTTTTGTTTTGTTTTTTTCATATGCGATACGTGCATTGACACTGCCTTATTGCTGTAGCGCATTCCTTACATTACTCGCTTAATTTACCATTCTGGAGGAGTCGTCATCAGTTGCACTACATATTTTATCTCGATCAGCGAATCAGTCCACTTGCTCGTGCAAGTTGAGATCGCGTACTGCACAGTAAGCGCACATCACTCGTATCACAGGGACGGAATCCCTTATATCTGCATGTTTCTGCAACGGGTTTTTCCCGTTTGCTTTCGGTGTATGTTGCACGAATGCGTGCGCTGTGCGTAGGGTTCACTGGTCGGCTGGATTTCATTTGAAATGTCATCGTCAAGTGATCGCCTTCATAGGATGAGCTGCTAGCACACCTCTCCTGTGTTCATGAAACGCCCTTAACTCTCTCTGGCCGTCATTGTGGGGGACACTGTTCATCTAGAATAACTGGATGGCGAATGGCTGCAATAAATATTGCTTGCTCCTTCTTTCTCCTCCTTCCTTCCCTCCTCCTCCTCCTCCTCCTGCTCCTCCTCTGTATTCTTTCTTTCTTCCTTTTCTTTTCTTTTATTGAACACGAAGAGCGAACAAGATCATTGCATTTACGAGGAATGGGCATCGCCTTTATTGTCACCGCATTATTCACAGTTGTACAGCGAAGTCGATCCTGCTACCAAATTTTCCTCCTGGGGCTTGACGCACTGCACGTAAATATCGAACGCAGCTTCTACATTAGCGCTGCAAAAACGTGGTAAACAGGACCGTATGCTGTGACGTCACAGCCTTAGTTAACGGAACTAAGACGTATACGGACGCACGAGAGGACGTAGCCCGCACATCACGTCGCCGTTGCACACCAGCACTGTCAATGTCCTCTTATGTGTCCTTGGTGGTATATACCGCCGGTTGAAGAAATGCTCTTTTGTGCTCAGAGAACCGCCCCGTCTGTCAGCTACCTGGCAGCTTCTGCAGACGTCAGCGTCCCCGTCCATCCCCCTGCGCAGGGAAGGAGCGAAGCGGCATTGTTTCCCACCGCAGGGTTCTTCTCATGATGTAGGTCAGCTCGTGCTGTACGCCACCTACGCGTCCTCCTCGCGTTCTGTTTTCTGGGCACGCGCTGCTCTGCAGCACAATGCGGTGCCCACGGGCGAGACGGCGGCGACACACTGCGGCGCCCCGTCAGACATTTAAATGTATATGTATACAGGCTCGGCATCCTGCGCGCGACCCACATATGCAACGCTGTGCGTCTCACTTAGTCGGCACGGAGGGCACTTTGTGTTTCAATGCCATTGCCCGCCTAACTAGCCCTAATTAATTAGGCCGCGAGGAAAGAGAACGCTCAAGGAGTGGGTTCCCGTTTCAATTTAAAGGGCAGGGCGTGGCCACCCTTTAGGGAGCTTTAAAGAAGCTGTAGCCGTCTTGCTAAAGTATACGTATGATTATCTCTTCACCTGGCCTGCGTGATGCATGTCGGCTAGAGATACTGACGGCAACTGTAGTCGATAAATTATTTGGAAAGACACAAGTAACGAAGTTTCGTTCACTTTTTTCTAGTCAGCATGTGGAATGGTGGCTATAGAGAGTCTCTCAACTATTATGCGCCAAGATTTAAAAACATGCAAATGCCACGTAGCTGGACAGAATCAAGGTAATGTTGTTTGCCGTCGCTTGGAGATACTCAGATTATTTTTTGCATTCCCCTTAATCGCGTTATTAGCCATAATTAATTGATCAAATTCTCAAATATTATAATTGTGGGAAAAGTGTCAATGAGAACATTGTAGAGCAACATGAAAAACTCCCGATAGAAGCTTTCTGTTGCTCAATATGTGCTACATAAAAGTGTTTTTCCGAAAGTGAAAGAAGCGCGGGAATACACGCAAAAATGCCGCGTGGCAATTTCTTAGTGTTGTGAGTGCGTGGATCTTAATAAAATGTTTTGCTTCCTCTCCCAACCACTCTGGATGGCATGCGGTATTTTGAGTGTGCATTTTGCACGTGAATCTCCATGAAAGACTCGCACCCTGCCTTATGCAGGGCGCGGGCGGTGACCCCTCGACTTTTCCAAGCCCGTGCGTATCCTAACATTGCGATTCTTCACGCCATATACACTGAAAGGTATCCCAGTGCGGACTGTCCTGCCTGTGAACTAACGGCAACGTTGGACCATGTGCTGTGGGAGTCTGAAGCCATCGGCTCCGCCTTCAGCGAGGATACGTGGGCTGCGCTTTTGGGCAGCCCCGAATTCCACGACCAAAGCCTGGCCGTCTAGAGTGCCCACGATCGGGCCGTCAAGCTCGGCTTCTCGGTCCCTATACGTGGGACTAGCCGAGTGGCGTGGGGTCTGCCCTGCGTCTTCTCTGAACCGAAATAAAATTTTCACTCACTCACTCACTCACTCACTCACTCACTCACTCACTCACTCACTCACTCACTCACTCACTCACTCACTCACTCACTCACTCACTCACTCACTCACTCACTCACCATGAAAGGTGGCGTTTAGCACCAGGTTGCAGTTTGGTTGTTTGAGAGAGAGAGAAGAGAAAGAAAGAAACTGTAGGTGGTATTTGTAGTCGCATCATTGTCTAAGCCATGCGCCAAGTCGAATAATGAAATGGTTGTCGTTTCCATCGTTGCATTGCTCTAATGTTACGGAGGAAACTCCGCAGATAAGTACCGCACTTCCCTCTACGTGATGTGTTCGGAACTCTCCGTAGCTGGAATTAGCGTTCGCTCCTTATCAGCAACGTGGATGGCAGCAAAGCGACAAAGAAACTCCCGAGGGTTGCCGGTTGGTTCCCGAATACGTACGGATTGTTCTGCAGGGTGGTGCGAACAGGCGATCTGCTTTCGGTCCAACTCGCGTGCGCCGAAGATTATGGGCCTTGGCATCGCCGTGGGTTCTATCATCCTCGGACCGAAATTCGGTCCATGCGCGGCCAAGGTCTCTGCGGTGACGCGATAACCCACGTGACAAGGCTGCCGGAAGCAGGCAGCGTGTACACGCATATGCAGCGTCAACATTGCTCGCGCGGCATCCGGCTCCAGCTCCAAAGGTGTGCCCCTGTTAAAATGGCGCGCCATTTGTCACCGGATAAGAGGAACAGGTTAGCCTGCCTTTCGAAGCTGAAACAGACTCTTCCGCGAAAGGAACAAGCAAAACTTCACCGACAAAAGAGGCGCGCGGCGTTTTCCGCAACGACGGGGTGACGGCAGTTAGCACTCGGCACATATAGTATGATAGGCTGTGTGTACTGTTTCTCGATGCCGGCATTAGTCTTGGGAATACAAATGCCCCCCCCCCCCCCCCCCCCCCCCGCGCTGGCACGTACAACACGCGCGCGCGTTCGGATTTCAGCGGCTCGGTCGAGCAAAAACGATTCTTCCAAAGTCGGGAAACAAAAAAGAGATGAGAAAGATGCCGTTCGAATGCTGATTTGGACGAATAACTTATTTATCGCAACGGCTCGCTGCACTTAGGGAGCCCTGCAGCCGCGCCATTCAGATAGACACATCTTCTTGCGGCGTTTAATTTATATGTCACGTACCGCGCGTTATAAATAGCCCTGATGCCTGCAGCAGCGCGGCCGGGTCCCTTTGTGGCCTGCAGATGGGCCCGCGCCGACGCTGCTTGCAAAGAGATTTCGTGAGTCTCCGTCGGGCTGCTGTTTCTGCGTGTGTTGCTGCTGCTGCTGCTATTTGTATACAGCCACTTAGCGTCCACGTGGACTGCGATTCCCAGCGGCGTGTGCAATTGCAATGCGCTCTGCAGCAGCCGAAAATTACGAGTGATTGGGAGCAGATTACAAGTCTGGCCGCGCGCTTATCGCAGTCGGTGAGGCGCGCTCGGAGGTGCGAGAAAATAAAGACGGGCGTCCTAAGTGGCGGCGTGTGTCCTCGGCGGTTACGCTTGTCTTGTTCGTTGACCTTCGGGTTGTTGCTGCTCTTGCTGCGAATCATGTATGCACGTGTTGCGCGCCCTCTCAAGAATTCGTCACTGTGTACACTTACGCGAACTCTGGGCGCCCGATGACTTGCGGGAAGGCGATCGCTGGAGGCGTCTTTTGCCCGCATGATGTAGCTCGCCTTGAAGCTATAACAGGCACCCAATAGAACGGCATCTTCAAATCTTTGGTTAATCGCGCGTGAATGCACAGCTTCTCAGATTTGAGGCCGTGTTTGTGAGCTTTTCGGCTGAAGAAGAAAAAGAGATACAAGCAAAAGACGAAACTTGCCGATTTTTGTAACGAAGGAAATGCACAAAAGTTGGGAATCGCTATATAGCTTTAGTGCAGGAAATTGCTTGAAGTCGTTAAAGCCATATAATATCCTCGCCGATTTAGTGAGGTTGTGTACAATTTCGCTGTAAGAAAGAAAGGGAAAAAAGGAAAAGGAAGGTGATTTTGCCAACTATTTGTGCGCCGTGGCGCGTGCGCGTTTCAGAACCGTATTTTGCGAAGGGTGGATTTCCTGGTCAAACTTTTGTTCGCGTGAACTAGCTGCTCGGCTTGTGAGCTTTCGGAGCGCGTTACATGTTTGTGCGATTGCAGTGAGAATTTAAATGAGTAGCTGAGGCTGGTTAGCCGCATACATCTTGAACTGTGGCCTCCTAATTCTTTAATTTTTGCTAAGATAAATCAAGAAATTTCGCGCGATGGAACGGGAACTATTCGCGAGTCCAACTAAATGCTCGGCCCCGGCGGCCGCACCAAGAACCAGCCGATCTATAGTTTCAGCCGCAGGTGCCCACATTACAGCGAGTGCTTCAACGTTGTTAAATCGTCGTGATGCCACCGTGGACAATCCCGAAAAATAAAGCAAAAAAAAGAGAGACGGAAGTCGAAAGAATTTTGCTGTGTACCATCATGGGTGTGTCGTCGCGGTCGATTCATCGTTTTCTGAAAGTAGCAGACGATACGCAACGAGGAGCAACATGGATATATAAGAAACTTGCGCATTGGGAAAAAGGCGACTGGCAATATGGCGGTTTGTTTGAAACACTTCACTCGGGTCGACTTTTGTATTCTCGGCAAGTAGACCATTGCTTACTTTTCAAATATTTTAACTATGTTGCTGGCGTTTCAAATCGCGCAGTGTACTTTGTTTAGGCAGGCGCTTTATTAAATTAGTGACGTACGCTTAAGCTTCATTTGGTTGGATTAGTTTAGTTTTCCGCCCCAGCGTTAGCATTATTCGTGCTTTAAGAGCAAGAATATTATCCCTAATGTATACGTTTGTTCGCAGGCTACCTATAGCTCGGAGGGTCTGAGGTTGATCCTGACACTTACTATGCCGCGAGGCCGACATATTGTTTTGATGGCATGCTTTACTTTAGCGGTGTAAGCAGAAGATGCTGTTTTATCATTCAGCCCGGTAAGTTTTCAGTTTTTTCGCAAGTAATTTAGAAGCAACTGCAGCGCTCGTTCCAGATTTGGAGCGTTCGGCCTGGCCACGGTGCGGCTAATTTGCTTTCGGAAACTGTGCACACAGCAAAATTCCATTACAACTGGTTCGATTCGTTTCCAAGTCATGCATTTACACTAATACAAGTGACATTGCTCAAAAGAAAACCCTCGTTAAATTTCGGAAACCTACTGCAAGAAACGCAACTTGGTCCGATTATTTGTTATTTACTTCTCACGTTTCACCTGGGTTTGAGAATTCCTGCAGGCAATGGGCATCTACTGTGCTCCCAAGCCTGGACTCTACCTCGAACATTGCGTACTGCGAGCACAACAAGCGCGAGTCATCAGAGGCAGGCTACCTTATCACACGGATCAGCTAACTATAAAGAGAAAGCTGCACCCGGCTCACAAACGTAACTCTCATTTGTCTTTATCCCAAGATACACTGACCAGGTAACTTCACAGTTTTTAGTTTCGTACTATCAGTGCACAATATAAGCGTTTGCCTTCTGACAGCACCACAGACATTATTGCCTATATATAGTGGGATGCTATGCATGTGATATACAGCAACGCGAGTCAAAGTGCGGAGTTGCCTATGAAGGTCGAAAACTGTCCAGTATATAATACACGTAGCAGTAGAACAACGCCGTGAACAAGTGCTTGCACCTTTCGGAGGTCCGCTATGCACCAACGCTTCCATATTTTAACCTACGATTTGCTTGAAAGGCGCATTGTCTTTAAAAAGGACTGATGCGGCTCGCTAGGCAGGCCGGACGCTTGCACGCACAGCGCAACGATTTCAGCGGTTTCGTAACTGAAATCCTTGAGACCGATCAAAATAAGTTAATCGGCAGCAAGGAGACTTTCGGAATCAATCAATCAATCAATCAATCAATCAATCAATCAATCAATCAATCAATCAATCAATCAATCAATCAATCAATCAATCAATTTTATTTATCCGAAACAAAAGGAACTGGAGGGACACCTGGGCAAAAAGGCTGTCGCAAAAAAGAACATCACGCATCGACGAACACCTCGGTTCTACGCTACAAACAAGAAATTTAAGCACAGCAACAAGTGAAAGAGCCGCCGTCATGACACCGTGAACCTGGATGTCGTAGCCATCTTTGGTTAGTTTGGACAGTGTTGCCAGCCAAATTAACGGATTCTGGAGTTGCCAATGAAACTACACGAAGGGACAAGCTCGAACTATGCACTGCATTCATCTCGGAGAACAAATCGTAATTCACATTCGCACTCGCTAGAAAGAGCGGAAGACAGTGACGTCAACTGCAGGACAGAAAATTCGTTTTGCTAAAGAGGGCTGGAGAGATACGGAGAGCGTCATAAAGAATTGTAAAGTGCCACCAAGAGAAAAGCCTTCAAATGACGCTGATGAGGAGTAATAACATCAGCAGTATTAAAAATTGCGCTTCTGTAACTAGCAGAAAGGCTACCTTTGCCGTGAGAGGAACCTTTCATACTCTTTGCCCCGACGAGGACGACGACGAAGTGTCTTCTTGGTAGAATACTTTTACATTAATTATTCCTCATTCAATATGACCTTCCTGATTTTATTTTAATAGGAAAGTCTGCGCTATTCAATGCTATTCCCATAGATATTAGGAAACTTATGCTCCATATTAGTTTGAGATAATCCACCCATTTCTTGGTCAATCCCTCATCGTGGGTAGGAGCCACACGTGTCACAGGCTACAACAACAACAACAACATGCTTCTATCTGTGTTCTCTGGTGTCTGGCGAAATCTTCGGAGTTTCCTGGTGCCTCGGCTTCCGGTCTTGTGACCATGGATGCGGAGCCTTCCAGAGGTCGTCCTGGCCGGAGGTCATCAAGGCTGTCCTTCACGAGGAACAGAGGAAGCGTGCTCAGTGACATCGAGGACACTGAGCTGTACTCCGTGTCGGGTGAAGACTCATCGGATGATGGCTTCGTCTCTGTCCGCAGAAAGAGGACCAAAAGAAGGACTGTCAGCGCGAATACATCAACGCAAGCGAGCACGGCGACTCTGAAGTCAAGGCCTGAACGCTGGCCTCACGCTATTGTGTTCGTACCCGAGGAACCCTCAAGCAACCTCCGATTTCTGAACAATCAGTTTTCTTGGAGGGGGTCGTGCCGAATGAAATTAAGGACATTCGGATAAATACACACAAAAATCTCCTCGCAATCGATGTTTCAAACGGGAGTACGCTCGAAAAACTGAATCAAATCTTGGAGCTAGGACGCATCAAAATGTGTTCCTATATCCCGATCGACGATGCATCCACAGCAGGTGTAATTTATAACATTGATGTCGCCATTCCCAACGCGGACTTGCCTTTCCTCGTCAAACCAGCAAGTGAGGGTGTTGTCATCACACGTATGAGCCGCCTTGGAACTTCGCTCTGCGTCAAATTGATTTTCTCTCTCTCTCTCTTTCTTTTTTTGCCGTTAGAGGAGGCTTTATAAAGCAGGAAAGACTCAAGAGTGAAATATGAGTGTCGACGCCATCTTGAAGTTCCTGTACAAGCTAATCGTGAAGTCATGAACTTCGACGGCGTCTGTTGGAGTCTATAGCTGTTCTCTTATCGAAAAAATAGGAGCGTATTGCACTATAAAGGAACCAAATACTCAAAGTATTCTCCAACTAACTATGCTCAAAAACTATACTCAAAAGTAAAGAACTTTTGCTGCGCCAAGACAGCGCGAATGCGACAAAAGAAATATCTATGGGCACTTTGCTGAGCTAAACTGCGATAGGCGAAAGCCTATCTATGATTGCCTATGTTGCTGTTGTCTGAACTGTTCTGCGAACAGACGCCGCCGTGGCCGCGAGCATGGGATGCAATCACAGCCGTATGGCTGCAAGGCTTGTCGCCGATGTACGCGCATCCCCACGCGCAATGTCCGCGCACTCCGACGCGCCCACTCCCACAGCTCTACTGGCATGGCGCCTCCTCTCCTTGCTCCTCTCGCCGGAGGTCGCCGCTTTCCTGCGTCCACCACGGACTGCGCCCGGACACTCATGAGCCACTAAAGGCTTACTCCTTAATACTATGAAAAATACCCGCCGACAGTGGCGTAGCTAGGTCGTCTGGCAACCGGGGCCCATAGGTCTTCTGTCACCCTCCCCCCCCCCCCCCCCCGCCTGTAGCCGGCGGAAAGAGGGGTGTCTTCAGACGTATATGACACCCCCCCACTGGCCTCTTTCACCCGGGGCCCACGGCCCCCCAGCGCCCCCTGTTGCTACGCCACTGCCCGCCGACGTACCGTGATTTGCAGTGGTCGAACAAGGAACGTCGCTGAAGCCAGCGTTTCGACAAGGGCGACTCGTATTATAGTCAGGGCAGCAACTGAGGAAGACAATTCCCCCTTGTTGATGCGTTGGCTTCTGTGTCATTCCTTGTTTTACCACTGTTAATCATTTCAAGCTTTCATATTCCTATGAATCGCGCTATTGTTTTTATAGCCGATGTACCGGCGCTTTAGGCGAGAAATTAAAGGGAATTTTACCGGCCTTCATCTCCTCCCGTTGTAGTCAGTCTTTTTGTGCCATATAAATGAAAACACAATTTTTAGTCTATGTATACTTCTTCAGTCCGAGTTGCTTTAGTGTTGTTCGTTAGTGTCCTTTTAACGGTCCCGGCGATAGCGATGATAAGATCGACGACAACACCACAAGGACGGCGACGAAGATACGATATAAGAGATAAACAATTAATCAAAGGCTGCAAAATTACGAGCTAACCAGACTTCGAAAATGGTTCATGAGTAAGGAACTTGCTAATCAGGTGTCAACAAAAACAATTATAAAGGTTAAAAAAATTAAATTAGGGAGTTTAACGTGCCAAAACTACTTTCTGATTATAAGGCACGCCGTAGTGGAGGACTCCGGAAATTTCGACCATATGAGCTTCTTTAACGTGCACCCAAAACTAAGTACACGGGTGTTTTCGCCCAAATCTAAATGCGGCCGCCGTGGCCGGGATTCGATTCCGAGACCTTGTGCTGAGCTGCCCAACACCATAGCCACTGAGCAACCACGGCGGGTAATTATAAAGGTTAATTATGGACAAGCTCTGCAGGCCACTTATGCAGCTTCTTTACAAAGAAGGCATGCAAGCATTCAATTAAGCATAATATGCCGTATGAATGCTAGCCCGTGCGGAAAAAAAGAAAAATACATTGTCATTTTAACAGACCGTACATTATTGTAATTTCTACCTAAGTGCAAATAACGCACTGTCGGAGAACGTTGCTTCTTGCAAATGTTTAGGCCTTCACTTATGTAGCACACAAACTGTTATTCCTGTATTAGCTGTACACCCGTACACGCTTGCCAAACCCTCTATCTACGCCGTTCACCAGACGTTGTCAGTCAGTAGTAGTCAGTAGTCAGGCCCGTCAGTCAGTACTATCGACTATTCATTGTTCACTCATGTCCAATCTAAGTTTGTTAAGTTCATCCTGCATTGCTGATAGGGAATATATATATATATATATATATATATATATATATATATATATATATATATATATATATATAAACGAGAAGAAAGGGGGTTTAACCGAGGGACCCGATAATTATTAGTCATATAATGAGAAGCCAACAAACACTGACACCAAGTACAACATAGGGAAAATTGCATGTGCTTAATAAATAAATCAAGTAATGATAAATTAATGGAAATTAAAGTGGATGAAAAAACAACTTGCCGCAGGTGGGAACCGAACCCACAACCTTCGCATGTCGCGTGCGATGCTCTACCAATTGAGCTACCGCGGCGGCGTTTCCCCATCCACTTTCTTGGGTATATATGTGTACTAGTAGAACCCTGGGAGTGTTAGCCAGCGCCCCCACTCACAGACCTTGGCGGCGGACGTGGAACGTCTTTTTTGCCGCAGGCGTCACGAGAACGTGATCTTTTCGGGTGAAGGCAACTGGTCAATAAACCCACATATGCTACCTGAAGGCATCAATGTTGCCGGATTCGAGACCCTCGTTAAGTAATAAACGAGAAGAAAGGGGGTTTAACCGAGGGACCCGATAATTATTAGTCATATAATGAGAAGCCAACAAACACTGACACCAAGTACAACATAGGGAAAATTGCATGTGCTTAATAAATAAATCAAGTAATGATAAATTAATGGAAATTAAAGTGGATGAAAAAACAACTTGCCGCAGGTGGGAACCGAACCCACAACCTTCGCATGTCGCGTGCGATGCTCTACCAATTGAGCTACCGCGGCGGCGTTTCCCCATCCACTTTCTTGGGTATATATGTGTACTAGTAGAACCCTGGGAGTGTTAGCCAGCGCCCCCACTCACAGACCTTGGCGGCGGACGTGGAACGTCTTTTTTGCCGCAGGCGTCACGAGAACGTGATCTTTTCGGGTGAAGGCAACTGGTCAATAAACCCACATATGCTACCTGAAGGCATCAATGTTGCCGGATTCGAGACCCTCGTTAAGTAATAAACGAGAAGAAAGGGGGTTTAACCGAGGGACCCGATAATTATTAGTCATATAATGAGAAGCCAACAAACACTGACACCAAGTACAACATAGGGAAAATTGCATGTGCTTAATAAATAAATCAAGTAATGATAAATTAATGGAAATTAAAGTGGATGAAAAAACAACTTGCCGCAGGTGGGAACCGAACCCACAACCTTCGCATGTCGCGTGCGATGCTCTACCAATTGAGCTACCGCGGCGGCGTTTCCCCATCCACTTTCTTGGGTATATATGTGTACTAGTAGAACCCTGGGAGTGTTAGCCAGCGCCCCCACTCACAGACCTTGGCGGCGGACGTGGAACGTCTTTTTTGCCGCAGGCGTCACGAGAACGTGATCTTTTCGGGTGAAGGCAACTGGTCAATAAACCCACATATGCTACCTGAAGGCATCAATGTTGCCGGATTCGAGACCCTCGTTAAGTAATAAACGAGAAGAAAGGGGGTTTAACCGAGGGACCCGATAATTATTAGTCATATAATGAGAAGCCAACAAACACTGACACCAAGTACAACATAGGGAAAATTGCATGTGCTTAATAAATAAATCAAGTAATGATAAATTAATGGAAATTAAAGTGGATGAAAAAACAACTTGCCGCAGGTGGGAACCGAACCCACAACCTTCGCATGTCGCGTGCGATGCTCTACCAATTGAGCTACCGCGGCGGCGTTTCCCCATCCACTTTCTTGGGTATATATGTGTACTAGTAGAACCCTGGGAGTGTTAGCCAGCGCCCCCACTCACAGACCTTGGCGGCGGACGTGGAACGTCTTTTTTGCCGCAGGCGTCACGAGAACGTGATCTTTTCGGGTGAAGGCAACTGGTCAATAAACCCACATATGCTACCTGAAGGCATCAATGTTGCCGGATTCGAGACCCTCGTTAAGTAATAAACGAGAAGAAAGGGGGTTTAACCGAGGGACCCGATAATTATTAGTCATATAATGAGAAGCCAACAAACACTGACACCAAGTACAACATAGGGAAAATTGCATGTGCTTAATAAATAAATCAAGTAATGATAAATTAATGGAAATTAAAGTGGATGAAAAAACAACTTGCCGCAGGTGGGAACCGAACCCACAACCTTCGCATGTCGCGTGCGATGCTCTACCAATTGAGCTACCGCGGCGGCGTTTCCCCATCCACTTTCTTGGGTATATATGTGTACTAGTAGAACCCTGGGAGTGTTAGCCAGCGCCCCCACTCACAGACCTTGGCGGCGGACGTGGAACGTCTTTTTTGCCGCAGGCGTCACGAGAACGTGATCTTTTCGGGTGAAGGCAACTGGTCAATAAACCCACATATGCTACCTGAAGGCATCAATGTTGCCGGATTCGAGACCCTCGTTAAGTAATAAACGAGAAGAAAGGGGGTTTAACCGAGGGACCCGATAATTATTAGTCATATAATGAGAAGCCAACAAACACTGACACCAAGTACAACATAGGGAAAATTGCATGTGCTTAATAAATAAATCAAGTAATGATAAATTAATGGAAATTAAAGTGGATGAAAAAACAACTTGCCGCAGGTGGGAACCGAACCCACAACCTTCGCATGTCGCGTGCGATGCTCTACCAATTGAGCTACCGCGGCGGCGTTTCCCCATCCACTTTCTTGGGTATATATGTGTACTAGTAGAACCCTGGGAGTGTTAGCCAGCGCCCCCACTCACAGACCTTGGCGGCGGACGTGGAACGTCTTTTTTGCCGCAGGCGTCACGAGAACGTGATCTTTTCGGGTGAAGGCAACTGGTCAATAAACCCACATATGCTACCTGAAGGCATCAATGTTGCCGGATTCGAGACCCTCGTTAAGTAATAAACGAGAAGAAAGGGGGTTTAACCGAGGGACCCGATAATTATTAGTCATATAATGAGAAGCCAACAAACACTGACACCAAGTACAACATAGGGAAAATTGCATGTGCTTAATAAATAAATCAAGTAATGATAAATTAATGGAAATTAAAGTGGATGAAAAAACAACTTGCCGCAGGTGGGAACCGAACCCACAACCTTCGCATGTCGCGTGCGATGCTCTACCAATTGAGCTACCGCGGCGGCGTTTCCCCATCCACTTTCTTGGGTATATATGTGTACTAGTAGAACCCTGGGAGTGTTAGCCAGCGCCCCCACTCACAGACCTTGGCGGCGGACGTGGAACGTCTTTTTTGCCGCAGGCGTCACGAGAACGTGATCTTTTCGGGTGAAGGCAACTGGTCAATAAACCCACATATGCTACCTGAAGGCATCAATGTTGCCGGATTCGAGACCCTCGTTAAGTAATAAACGAGAAGAAAGGGGGTTTAACCGAGGGACCCGATAATTATTAGTCATATAATGAGAAGCCAACAAACACTGACACCAAGTACAACATAGGGAAAATTGCATGTGCTTAATAAATAAATCAAGTAATGATAAATTAATGGAAATTAAAGTGGATGAAAAAACAACTTGCCGCAGGTGGGAACCGAACCCACAACCTTCGCATGTCGCGTGCGATGCTCTACCAATTGAGCTACCGCGGCGGCGTTTCCCCATCCACTTTCTTGGGTATATATGTGTACTAGTAGAACCCTGGGAGTGTTAGCCAGCGCCCCCACTCACAGACCTTGGCGGCGGACGTGGAACGTCTTTTTTGCCGCAGGCGTCACGAGAACGTGATCTTTTCGGGTGAAGGCAACTGGTCAATAAACCCACATATGCTACCTGAAGGCATCAATGTTGCCGGATTCGAGACCCTCGTTAAGTAATAAACGAGAAGAAAGGGGGTTTAACCGAGGGACCCGATAATTATTAGTCATATAATGAGAAGCCAACAAACACTGACACCAAGTACAACATAGGGAAAATTGCATGTGCTTAATAAATAAATCAAGTAATGATAAATTAATGGAAATTAAAGTGGATGAAAAAACAACTTGCCGCAGGTGGGAACCGAACCCACAACCTTCGCATGTCGCGTGCGATGCTCTACCAATTGAGCTACCGCGGCGGCGTTTCCCCATCCACTTTCTTGGGTATATATGTGTACTAGTAGAACCCTGGGAGTGTTAGCCAGCGCCCCCACTCACAGACCTTGGCGGCGGACGTGGAACGTCTTTTTTGCCGCAGGCGTCACGAGAACGTGATCTTTTCGGGTGAAGGCAACTGGTCAATAAACCCACATATGCTACCTGAAGGCATCAATGTTGCCGGATTCGAGACCCTCGTTAAGTAATAAACGAGAAGAAAGGGGGTTTAACCGAGGGACCCGATAATTATTAGTCATATAATGAGAAGCCAACAAACACTGACACCAAGTACAACATAGGGAAAATTGCATGTGCTTAATAAATAAATCAAGTAATGATAAATTAATGGAAATTAAAGTGGATGAAAAAACAACTTGCCGCAGGTGGGAACCGAACCCACAACCTTCGCATGTCGCGTGCGATGCTCTACCAATTGAGCTACCGCGGCGGCGTTTCCCCATCCACTTTCTTGGGTATATATGTGTACTAGTAGAACCCTGGGAGTGTTAGCCAGCGCCCCCACTCACAGACCTTGGCGGCGGACGTGGAACGTCTTTTTTGCCGCAGGCGTCACGAGAACGTGATCTTTTCGGGTGAAGGCAACTGGTCAATAAACCCACATATGCTACCTGAAGGCATCAATGTTGCCGGATTCGAGACCCTCGTTAAGTAATAAACGAGAAGAAAGGGGGTTTAACCGAGGGACCCGATAATTATTAGTCATATAATGAGAAGCCAACAAACACTGACACCAAGTACAACATAGGGAAAATTGCATGTGCTTAATAAATAAATCAAGTAATGATAAATTAATGGAAATTAAAGTGGATGAAAAAACAACTTGCCGCAGGTGGGAACCGAACCCACAACCTTCGCATGTCGCGTGCGATGCTCTACCAATTGAGCTACCGCGGCGGCGTTTCCCCATCCACTTTCTTGGGTATATATGTGTACTAGTAGAACCCTGGGAGTGTTAGCCAGCGCCCCCACTCACAGACCTTGGCGGCGGACGTGGAACGTCTTTTTTGCCGCAGGCGTCACGAGAACGTGATCTTTTCGGGTGAAGGCAACTGGTCAATAAACCCACATATGCTACCTGAAGGCATCAATGTTGCCGGATTCGAGACCCTCGTTAAGTAATAAACGAGAAGAAAGGGGGTTTAACCGAGGGACCCGATAATTATTAGTCATATAATGAGAAGCCAACAAACACTGACACCAAGTACAACATAGGGAAAATTGCATGTGCTTAATAAATAAATCAAGTAATGATAAATTAATGGAAATTAAAGTGGATGAAAAAACAACTTGCCGCAGGTGGGAACCGAACCCACAACCTTCGCATGTCGCGTGCGATGCTCTACCAATTGAGCTACCGCGGCGGCGTTTCCCCATCCACTTTCTTGGGTATATATGTGTACTAGTAGAACCCTGGGAGTGTTAGCCAGCGCCCCCACTCACAGACCTTGGCGGCGGACGTGGAACGTCTTTTTTGCCGCAGGCGTCACGAGAACGTGATGGTAGAGCATCGTGATGGTCAATTGGTAGAGCATCGCACGCGACATGCGAAGGTTGTGGGTTCGGTTCCCACCTGCGGCAAGTTGTTTTTTCATCCACTTTAATTTCCATTAATTTATCATTACTTGATTTATTTATTAAGCACATGCAATTTTCCCTATGTTGTACTTGGTGTCAGTGTTTGTTGGCTTCTCATTATATGACTATATATATATATATATATATATATATATATATATATATATATATATATATATATATATATATATATATATATATATATATGTTATGCGCCGTGTGCTTGCTGCGAAAAAATGTCATTGTTTCCCATTGACTCGGGTCTACCTCTGAGACACCGCCAGTGTTTATTTTTCCCTTTAGTATTGACGAGCGCAGTTTTGGCGATAATGAAAGAAAGAGCCGCGCGACATATTTTGGAAACTTTTGTATGATAGCCTGTATCGATCAGTGGGGACAAGTTTTCTTTGACAGCTACCAAAGCGTGAGCGATAAGCACGCTTTGCTTACATTTTAGCATGTTCTTCTCTCTCGTTGTTTTAGAAGTATTCTAATTTTGTCTTGTAGTTGATACATAATTCGCATAAAACCAGTATAGAAGCGTGATGAAGGCGTGATAAACGTTGACTTCCAACCACACTGCGAGTCTGCGACCTGAAGCATTGCTTCCCCTGACCTCGCACAGTGCGTATATCCGTTCTCATGAAGCTCTCTGAAGGCCTCTATTAACATATTTCAAGTTCTCGTCCCTAAATTGTTGATAGGTTTGGCGAGTGTAGACTCGCAACGGCATGGGCTTTCATTACCCCGCAGGCCGCCTAACCATATCAAGATGCCAACACTAGTCTTACGTTGTTTTTTTCTTGGAACGGCACCATTTAACCGCCTCAACAATGAATGCGTTATAAATGACCTCTTCTGCTAGACCCACTTTGTCCGCGCACTTATTAAAGCAAATTGAATTAATGTGCTGCGATTTGTCGTTGTTAATCGACGGGTCTTCGCTTTATTAATGAATTGTCTTGACTCTGCGAGAGTGCTCATTAACCCTAGTTTATTAAGCGACTGATGATTAAAGAAGACGCGGTTGAGACCCACCCCGAAACAACATAGGCTATAGTCGTTGTAAGGCCTTATGCTACAGTGTGACCCTCCCAGTGGCCAACGGTGGTTATAAACCGCCCACTGCGACCCGAAAAAGCAAACTCGTGAGACGCCAAAACTCGTGCGACGCACTCGGCCAAACATTGATTTTTCTTTTTGTGACCAGCTCCTTCTACATCCTCGTGCAGCTGTTCTTAATAAAACGACCCGTACAGCGTCGTCGCCAAAGGATCCTACGTCCGATTTAATGAAGCAGGCCTGAAGGAGCAGTCAACGACAAATTCGCCTTCGCAGCACAGCCCGAGCGGGATCACGCGTGCCTTCTCCCGGCCCCCGAGGCCGCCGCTGCAACTTCACCCGATCTCCCCCGAGCTACCGGAGTCGGCTCGACCGGAAATGTGGACTGTGTACTTTTTTGCTTCACTCTCGCTCCGCTTGGGGCGCCACTTGCAACACTTTCGCTGATGCCGCCGTGGCGAGCGGTTGTCGGAGTATTCGGGTCTTGCTGATGTTTGTGGCTGCATGTTGAGCGTTGTCATCCGAGTTACGAAGCTGACAATACCGGCAGATCTGTTGGTAAATTACGACCGCATCGGCGTAGGGCGTCAACTGGCTGTGGCGCATTTCTCGGCATGCGTGTTTTGAAGTGAAGTGTAGCGGTTTCAAACACGAGTGTTGTTGTGCGAAAGGTCATCCTCCTTTCCTCGTGGAAGAATTCGCCTGGCTTTTACAGTAGGCGGTGGCGGTGACGGTGTTTGATTCATCTTCATGCGGATACACATCACGCCATCGTCGCCAGCGTCACACGGTGAGTTGCCCTTCGTTCGGCGGTGCCACATTTGCACACTCCGCATGTCGGGCTCACCTGTTGCATCACTTTAAAAGGCAACCACCCTAGCCGGCTTCGAGCTGCCGCCGCGCTCGATTTGCATCTTGTAGGCGCACGTGGTTGTAGGCGCGGTGCCAAAAACACCTCTCCCTTCTCGCATAGTAAAAGGATAAAAGCGCGGAACGCGCGTCCTTTCGTCTGCGTGGGCGGAGAGGTTTCTAGCTAGTGGAACTACGTATATGAAGGTTCGCGTGATCACCGGCGGGATGCGTCCGGAGGCCCAGTTCGCTCGAGTTCGGCGCTTGGTGTTAGCAAGAAACATTTTTTTTTTTTGCATTCGAAAATGATCACACAAGAAGGCGAGACGCTTTTATGTAGTGGAGGTGGAGTGTGCAGTGTAGGTGGTGCCAAAAAAGAAAAAGAAAAAAAAAAGAAATAGGCCGAAACTGTACGGGCGTAGACGGCTGCAGAGCTTTTTTCGATGTTCATCCTTTCGAACGGCTGTCTTCCATTTTTCTAGTCGGATGCTCCTTCCTGATGTTTACATATATAGGGAGCGTAGGGGCTGTATTACTTTCGCAGGGCACTTGCCTACGGAAGGGTCACGCTCACGGGCAAGTATTGTGCCCCTGACACCGCTAATCGTACGAAATGTAGCAACGTGTCCTCTTCCGAGAAGCACCAGCGGACGCTGTTATCGATCAACCGAAAAGTTTCACACCTCATAGAAAACTGAGTTTATCGTAGCGAAGCACAAAGGAAAATTCCGTAAGCGAATTTGAGAAAGGATCAGTGATGTGTATCTAATACCCATTTTCGCTAAAAGTTGTTAGTGGTCACTTTGCAGACGATGTAAGGAGCTGGAGGCAATGTGCCCGTCGTGTTCTTGGGAGACGTTCGTGGCCTTCCACTCACAAGCAGCAGCCCGTTTGCTATTTTCTGTTTCTTTTCTTTTTTTCCCGTCTTCGATACCTCGAACTTTATGCAGTCAGCACAGTTTTATTGCCGCGACATTACCGGACTTGCTCGCCGCTTCCACGCGAAGCGCGCTCCGCGATGCCGGATGTCAGCAAAGAGCCACAATGTTTGGCCGTCGCGCTACCCTTCAGCGAAATGGTCTTTCCCGCTGTTCAAGGCAATGTCGCGTGCCGGCGTTCGGGCTTTTACGAGCACGTGCACATTACGCGGCCGGCCGCAAGTTCGCAGCGGGGCCA
Source organism: Dermacentor albipictus (assembly GCF_038994185.2). NCBI lineage: Eukaryota > Metazoa > Arthropoda > Arachnida > Ixodida > Ixodidae > Dermacentor > Dermacentor albipictus. The sequence goes on from NC_091823.1 coordinate 24,050,318, forward strand.
CGCTGTCATTGGATATCTCCGCTAGCTAGTTCGTTTGTGGTCGTAAGTTGCCGAGAGGCGGTATACGTAATTACTGAAATAATGGTGCGCGCGTTGCAGGGATGAGAAAACTTTCCCGTTTCCTTTTATCTTACAAAGTTAGTTGATAGGTACGTGCGTGCTACGCGCGTCGTTTGCGTTGCTTTGGTTTCTTGTCTTTGTTTGGTATTGGCATGCTCACTGCCCAGTGATAGCTGATTCCGTGGATCACTGTAATATATGGAAAGACCGGTGAACATTTTGTGTCAGATACTGTAGCAGTATTTGTTGTATCTCCCAAGGCAAGCCGCGATACATCTAGCGTTCATCAAAATGGGCCGGAAACTGACACACACACACACACACACACACACACACACACACACACACACACACACACACACACACACACACACACACACACACACACACACACACACACACACACACACACACACACACACACACGGAGGGAGGGGCGTTATGGCGTCATCGCGCGATGCATGTCTGTGAGGTCTCTTATCATTATTATTTTACTTTTCGCCTTCCGAGGCTTATTAACAATCATAACGCTACTTATAGGAGAACTAAAGTCCACATGGTGCGATACTTATTGTCTAACAGAGAGCTTTACATCGGCACCTTCCCATTCGCAAGAACACGCGGAACACTGCTTTCGCTTGGCCATTGCTGAGCAGGTTTGAACGAAAGTTGTTTCATAATAGTCAAGTAACATTTTCCTTGCGCCTCCAATCTTTTTGACAATAATTGTCATAAGTGCGCACATTTGTCGATGTTTACAAAATTTAGAAACGTCATTTCGTGCAGCCCGAAAGGGCGGACAACGATGAAACAGAAACACGGCACAGTCGCCGTACTCTAAATGAAGTCTTTATTTGGAAGGCATTGTGTGGTATCGAGGCACTTTCTCAAGAAAACAACGTGAGAAACAAAGGAAACCGGGATGGGTGACGTCATCCGAAACGGTTAGAACAGTTGCTTGAAGAAGTAAACAGTTTGCGTTCGTGTGAAAGCACGTGCTTAGCAAAAAAAAAAAAAAAAAAAAGCAGTATGCCATGCTCTTTGTACAAGAACTACATACAGTATTGCGAGCATGAGACGCTCATATTCAATGAGAAGTAGGCGAGCAGTACATGCATAGAAAACTAACATCAGTCAAAGCAACCAGTCACCTCACGGAAAGCTAGAAAGGAGTTAAACTCCTAATAAAAGTGGACAGTGACAGTCGCCTTATTCAAAAATGTCTTTCAAGTACATAAGCATCTGGCTTTAATGCACTTTTGGGGAAACCAATGTTCGTGCATTTCTGTTTCGCGTACGAGTTTTCCATAAGCTGTGCAGCCCCATGAATAAAAACATGCGAATCGGTACATGGCATCGCATGGTGCACCCGTATATCGGATACTGTGAGAATTTAAGTCAAATTCCTTCTGCAAGCCTCTGTGCAGAGGGTCCCAGAATAAAGTGCTTTCATCGCGAAAGCCGCGCCTACACATGTCACAAGACAAGCAGAATGTGATCTGCTTGTTTGCCTCGCAGGAAAGCTTTTGCAATTACGAAAAGTGTCCATTCGAGCGCGAGCTCTCCCTTACGTCACACATTTTGGCAACGTCCGCTCGGCTTGAGTTAAATGTTTTTAACAGAAAAATTACAGTGCATTCGAAAGCGAACACAAAGGCAGTGTAGTAACATTTGTGACATTTTAAGTAGGGCAACGGGCTGAAAATGTCCTGAAAGCCGCTACGTCGGACTGTCGTTATAGGTGCGACGGTTTCGGTGCAAAATTTGAAGAGCAGCACTTCACTATCGTATGTGTTCTCAAATAAACATGCCTTTGTCTCCGATAAAGTGGTGAGGAAGTTTATTTAAAGAATGAATAATATGCCAATAAGATAAGCCAATTTCTTGCTTATTTTTCTCTCTCTCTCTCTCTTCCTCCCTCTATTTGTACTGTGTGAGAGAAACTTCGGCATCTCTGCTGCCCGTTTTACGTGGGATTTGAGTGCCGTTATCGGGCCCGTTCCTGCTCGTCCCGTCCTCGCGCGCGACTTTTGTTGGCCATCTTTCCTGCTCATGGCCAGGAGCGCGATTAGCATGCGGGAGCGGGTAAACGCCGCTCTCGTGCGCCTTGTCGGGGCACTCTTAAAGAGGCGCTTACGCACTCCCATTCGCGATATGAAAGCAGCGGAGCCATCGGCGCGGATGCCACCAGCGGTTTTCCTCAAAACCGGTGCCTTCGCGGTGCTGCAGCCGTACGGGCATGTCAAAAGGGGAAATCCAACTGGCATCCTTTGGTCGTCGTTTTCTTTTTCTTTTCTCTTGTAAACGTTTTCTCTTCCATTTTTACGACGGGCCCATTTTGGGCCTCCCGTCGATGATGGCGGGCTCTCGTATACGCCGAGACCCGCGCGGCGTCTGTACGCGTTTCGTCACGGAGCCGCGCAGCTGCGATCCAACTGGTGCCTGTCATTGACGCGGCTTGCGTCTCTGCTTATTTATTTCTTTATGGCTCCGTCGCTGATAACAACGTGTCGCTTTCCCCGTACGCGGCGGCGCTGCTCGAAACGAGCGAATTGTAGCTTCTTCCACGACGCTCCCTCGCAACCGTCCGCCTTTACAACTCTTGCGCGGCGGTTTGGGTAATCTGCAATCTTCTTCAACTGTTCGAGAAAGACGAGCTGGAGAGAAAAGAAACACGCTCGGCGTCTTCTCTCCGAGGCCTGCTGTTCGAGCCTTTACGAACCTGCTGTATAGCTCCCGCCTTTTCCTTCACACGTGCGCCATTGATGCCGTCCGGGCGGCCGTGCCTGTCGAGCGTCCAAACGCGCCATTCAGCCGGCGAACAAACCTCGCAGACCGCCTGTACTGAAATCGGTCGCGTGAGCGCCGATTCGGGAGGCATTGAAAAAGCAGTGGAACAGGCCGTTTCGTCATCAGCGCGCAGTGGCGTTCCTGTAGCCGCCTGGAGACTTTGGGGGTGAAAGGAGGAGGGAAAAAAAATTTGGTTCACGAGAAAGAAGTATCATGATGAGAGATATAACCTTATATCACACGGGTGCAGTGGGGCTTTGAGCTGCCGTGCCGCCCGCTTCTTTTTTGCGCAGGCCTTAATAACACATTTAAAGGAGGCGTATTTAAATAGAAATTGGACTTTCTCATTTGCTGGTGTCGGAATTATCCAGTTGTCCGCACTCTGTCAGTGGAGCAAGGAATGCTGGTTGAGCAGTACATTTTGTCGTGCACACAAGCGGGCTTTGATCTCAGAGTTGGCTAACGCTAACTCGGCACCCGCCAGTGGTGAGCGACAAAAAGGAAAATTGAAAAATAAAAGGATGCTGTGTAGGACTTGAGAACAGATGCACAGTGGAAGTGGTCATGTTGTTCTTATTGGGGCAAAAATGTGGTTATTTTGTTTGTGCACGCGTTTATTTTTCTGCATTGATGACCATTCTCCGTGTTCCTGTTTAGTGGATTGTGGTGCACCCGAACCGAGGGGAAGAACTGATGCACCTAGGCGTAATATTGCATTTAAGCTGTGCGACTTTGCAGCACAATGTGTTACTTTTTTTCTTTTCAGTCATTTTTCAGAGCAGGTTCATTCTTACCGGAAATGACGGTCAAGCGGAAACTACGGAATTGGTTATGAATAAGCATGTTTTCACTAGGTTTATAATTGAGGCTAACCAAATTATCAAAGCGGGTGATGAGTGCGTGAACTAGGCTTCAATCATTTCGCTGAAGGAGGTGGCCTTGCTGGACACGTCATTGTTCCCAAAGCGCTCACCGCCCACATCTTCTGCGGTAAGCTCTAGTTTCGTTCAGAAATGAAATTATCCTAATTTTTTGTGTCTGCATAGCTGATGGGTAAAATACATCAATTTTACCTTCTATTCGTTCCTCCAAGAATGATTTGAAGCTGATGAACACACAACGTATGTAGAATCACGGGGCAGTCGGGCTTCCCGGCAGGTCGGATAAGTGTCAACTAAAACCGGCGCAGTTTGCAGCTGGCTGCTGCCCGCTCGGTCGTATCCAGCTGACGAGGCCGATGCCACGGGCAGTGACCGACCGGATGTTGGCCGGTGCCCCGGCGCACCGGCGTAGTTTGTGGCGACGACTGGCGCGCCTTTTCACGAGGCGGCGCGATATGGGGGCTGCCGTGCTCCCCTCTTCGGCGCTGGAAGGTGGCCACGCTGTGGCGCTGTTCTTCTGGGTGTTTTGTTCATTCCCCAGTTTCCTGAACAACCCTGCAAACAACCAACACCTTAGACCCAGCCCTGCCGGAATTCCTGCTAACGCGGGCGGCCGCGGGCTGAACTCGTTTGTCCCGTTTTCGGCACGAAAGAGAAGAAAACGTCAGGCGGCTGTCATCCAGGGACCGCGTCCTGCTGGGGCGCCCCTGCTGCCGTTTGCAACAGCATACATCGCGCAGTGCCTCCGATTCATTCAGAAGAGTAGCTTTTCTTGCTTATTTTTTCTTGTTCTTAGTCCGTGTTAACCGTCAGTCGCTTACCGTGCTTCTTCAGAACGAACGAGAGCTCGCTTCAACGCCTTTTCTGTCCTTGTTCTCTGCCAGGGACACTGAAGCCGAACAGAAAAAAGTGCTTGTCTCCGAGCGTGCTTCGAAGTCATTACTTTCCCTTTGTGAGCCGCCTACTTAAACCTCAGAAACACGGGCGTTCTTGTTCTTTCTTCTTTATCTTATCCGTTAAGCACTAGTGATTATTACAAAAATTGCACCATGATGCGCTTATGATGGGACTCGCATTAGAGGTGTTTCAACTCGACAAGGTCACGCTGCACAGGCACCCAATCGGGTACTCTTAATGAAGTTTTCCCTTGTCAATTCTACATCGCCTGTCACGTTGAATAAATAAGCTTCTCTCTCTCTCTCACGTGGAGGAACAGTGGGCACACGTTAAAAAAAGAACAGTGTCGCAAGCTCTTGTTGCGCGAGTAGAAACGCCTTGAGGTCGCAAAGATGGTGCGGCGACAGCTGCCTGAGCCAGAGCTTGTGCGAGCGAGCGAGCCGCTGATGAGCCGACCCGTGACGTCACCCTTCGTGTCACTGCAGCTGCTGCGGTGGTTTTGCTCGGCTGCTGATGCCTGGCGGGCCTGCACTGATTGCAGGGTAGGACCGGCGGAAGCGGGGCGCCACGCGTCGCTGCCTGCGCACTTTGGTTTTAAATCCGTCCCCCCCCACCGACAAAAAAAAAAAAAAAAACGCAGGACGAATGAACGCGCGATGCATTGAGCGCAAATGGTCGCGTAAACAGGTTACCGCCGTTTGTAGATCCCGATCTTCGCTTCATTCTATTTTCCACTTTCGCCGCCGCATACCGGATGCACACAACAGGGGCATTCGCCGCTTGATGTATTACGGGCTGACGCTGCGGCTCTATATCTGCATGAAGAATCGCCTGCGGCAGTACACGCGGAGTGGACCGAAACGGTCAGCTCAAATCTTGTGAAAGGGTTTGTGTGCGCCGCTTGTTTCTCGTTTTCCAGTGACCGATGGTCTCTGTCGAAAAGTTGACGTGGTGCCATATTTTTACCCTTGGTACGTGGTTAACGATGGACCACTTTATCGTTCACGACACTTATTGTGTATAGTTTCTAGGCGACCAATGCAGGACACAGCTACACATGCACTCAGAAAAGCGAGTGCAAACTTTTACTGCACGCACAAGTGCATAAGAGAAGGTAGAAGTTGCTCCTCACTTATCACTTGTTTCGCAGTTTGAATCCACCGAGCGCCCCCCCCCCCCCCCCCAACATATCTTTAAAAACTTCGTTGAGCGTCGGCGAGGTTCGTCAAATAGAATGAGACAATTTATCGACATTGCGATTGGCTTGTGGTTTTTATTCACGACCCAATCGTCATCTGCAATGAAACGGACCGGCGTAGCCGAGGCGCATAGCTATGACATTGAAATTAATCACGACCGCGCCCAATCACAGGGCGCGATTTCATTCCCTGCTATTTCGGCTTATTTTGCATCGAAGAACGACAGAAGACTGGCCGGCAGCTTTCGTGGTCAAAAAATCTCATTGTAGCATGAAATAAGCCGGCATAATTCAACGTAACCCGAAGGTTTTCTGAGATGAGCGTAGAATTTCACCCTGCCACCTAGTAATGCTAACAACATGCCAGCGAGCCTGGCTCGTCGTTGCTGGCTGCGAACCGTCTACCTCGGACGCGTCCGCGTTTATATCATAGCGTTTGTCGGGCAGAGTCAAGTTGCCCTGTGAAGAAGGGGTGGCCCAGCCCAACGCGACGTTGTCTCAACGCGATCGGCTTGATAAGTGAGCTTAAATGACCGCGACAGGCACGTCTCATCCTACAAGCCGACTCAACGCACACTTTTGTCGGATTCATCTAGACGACCTGTACGTCGAAATAACACGCTCGAACTGCCCCTGCGTGCGTGTCACGCTGCGCTCACATCTGCCGTGCATTCACTACGCGTGCCAGACTTTCTAGGAAAAGTGCATTATGTCCAAGGCAAGAAACAACAGAAAGTATGCCTTTGTCGAGTAAGCGACGAGACGGCGCGTACTTTTCTGATCGACCATTGTCCGTTCCGTGCTTCGCTTTTGCGCAAAGCGAGCACAGCGGCGCCTTCCCGACTTAACCCGTCGAAACCACCCTACAAGCGTGGACACTGCGCGTGCTCGTAGGCACACGCGAGCAGTTTACACACGGGCGCAGTGAGCGAGTGGAAGACGAGGGGGGAGGCCGCAGACTGCGCGATCGCCGCCAAGGGCACGCTGGGGGCGCCGACGCCGCCGGCGTGGGAGCCGCGCTAGTTCTCCCTTAGTTAGCTGCAGCGCTGCCGAACCGGAGTGAGCAAAGTGGCGCGCTGCCACCCACTGTAGACGTAGCAGTCCGGCGTCATCCGGGCAGGCTCGTAGGGGTCACTGTCTCCGTGACCACCCACTCGGACTTCTGCAAATTGACTCCCACCGCGTGGCCTTCTTGAGGAAGCGAGCGAGAGAGTCAGTGAGATGGGGACGACTAGGAAAAAAGGCCGCCGCGAGGACTCGCAGTCGAATGATACAGCTGCTGGGCGCGCTGCTCTCTTGAATTAATCACGCGGATGTCATTCAAAACGTTGCGCGCAACTGTTTCTATGCCGCGCAGAAGCGCCGCGTCAGCGTGACCCTGAACGCACCGCGCTCGCGCGATAGGGTGGGGAGAGAAAAGCGTAAGCGTATTTTCCTGTCTCCGTTCATATGTAGTAGGGCTACACCTTCTGATTCAAAGGAGCTGGCGTCCTCGCGAATATTACGGCTTGCGAAGGCAGGCAGGGCGCTGTGTTGCCGGGGCTATAGACGGTCTATTTGTCGAGCTCAATTTGTCACTCTACAGGGTTGTTTAGCTGCACCTAATTTTTAAAAATTGCCTGTGGGAGATAGCACAATTCTAATCCTTTATCTATATTACTCGATCAAGCGGCCATTACTTCTACGAGAGATCAAAATAGTTAATTGGTTAATTACCATAATTAGATAATTATTTTTACTAATAACATTACGACCAGTATTTCAATATACGAATTATAGCTGGTGAGTTCACAAGGCATAGTCACTTGGAACGAATTCTCCGCACTGCACTAGTTTCAAGATAATAATTCTCGAAGTGTCCGCACGTTCTCCACCTGCGCCAAGTTATTTTTTCATCCACTTGCATTGCCATTAATTTATAATTTCTTTAATTCAGTGAGGAAGTACGAGTAATTTCCCGCATGTTGTCCTTGGTGTCTTGGTTTGTTGGCTTCTTTTGATTAATAGAAATCGGGCTCCTTGGTTCACCCCCTTTCTTCTCGTTCGTATATAACTAGTAAAAGCTAGTATAGCTGGCAAAAATCGTAATACTTGCTTACACTACCCCTTCCGCGACAAAGTGGACTTGATACTTTCCTTCCGGTTTGCCTTTACTTCCATGCCCGCGTTGACGAAAACTGGGCTGCATGCTCGAACTAGGTATATTCTAGATTACACGGTGCTTTGTGTCACCGGCAATGACGTTTCTTTTTTTTTTTATCTTTCTTCTTCTTCTTGTTTCCTTTCTCTATTGGTACCAATGTTGTCAAAACAACTGCCGCGGCTCACACCGGACGTGAAGGCCGAAAGCGGCGTTTACAACTGTTGAGGCACACGCAGTTGCTTTAAAGGTTCTGCGGTGCACAGATCCAGTTTTAACTTCGCAAAGTGATATGCTTCCGTTTCTTTTGAGGCTTTCAGTTTGGCAGATGATCATGCCAGGTGAGACCCTCTTCCAGCGTAATCCTCCGCAGCGAACCCTCCGCGGTGGCTGCGTGGCTGTGTCGTGCTGCTGCTGAGCACGAGGTCTCGGGTTCGCCACCCGGCAGGCGGCTGCAGCTGCATTCTCTTGAAGGCGGAACAAAAAAGAGAAAACCGCTTGAGGGCCGGGCAATATATATATATTGATAATAATATACACTACACACTAATAGACACTACAGCTAGTGTCTCGGATCAGATACCGCTGTGCAGATATAAGGCGTTAAATCCCGACAATTGATATACATCTGAAACTCGATTTAACGAAGTGATGACCACGCTCGAATTATTTCGTTAAATCTGGAAGATCGTAAAATCGAGAAAGGAATTTTTAAGTCCTTCGAAATCAAAAATTATAACGTAGCGACACGCAAAATCTACCGCGGCATTGTATTTGCCGCTAATCCAGCCATCTGTCGCATAAACCGTAAAATAACGAAAGCAACCAAAGTCGCCCCTACCGAGGCGGTGTTGAGTCGGCTGTTCCGCACATGGGCGCGGCGTGCAGCCTCGTCAAAATAATGCTGGGGGGTGTGAGCATGGCGCCTACATGCTTTAACGCGATAGCTTCTGTTTCTCTTTCAATTTTTATCCACCTTAACCCTTCCCCCTGCGCAGGGTAGCCAACCGGAACTACCTATGGTTAACCTCCCTGCCTTTCTCTGCATTATTTTCTCTCTTTCTTTAGAGCGCACGCTCGAAGAAGAACCCGCCTGTGTCAGAATCAGAAAGAAATCACCGCTTTTTTTTACTCATTTATTTCTGGAAAAACTTGGTTAAGTCGAGTTCGGCCAACTTTGTTTCGTTAATTCGGGTTGATGATAACGTTAAACCCTACGGGCACCCGCCGGGAAATGGAAATTTATTCTTTAGATCGGGAACTTTATCAAATCGGGTTTCGTTAAATCGAGTTTTAACTGTGCAGCTCAATTTTTACTTTGGCAGCTGCAGAGAGGCACGGTATAAAAGTAAACAACGGGACCGAAGAACGCCTTATCATTGGTTGAACTTCTCGAAGTTAAAACTCCGCAATGTGAGACACCGTAAAGGTGGGCTCCAGGATTTTGTCACACATAGTTTTTAACCTGTTCAGAGGTGGTTTTTTTACATTCGGCCTCAGTCGGAATGCGTGGTTGGAAATACTGCTTGCGTCCCGGGACCATGACAGCACTAGAACGTCGTGGCTGCAGTGGAGATGACAGTTGCATCGGGGAAGCCATACATTGACGCCCAAATATAGGGCGAACAAGGCGAGATGTAAAATTAGGTGAAGTGTGGCACAATCCGAGTTCATAAATTAATGTTCTTAGGCATACCTCAGCAGAAAAGAACGGGCTTCACGAATATCGTTAGTGTTCATTGTGACGGACAGTTCCCAAATTTTCATCGGCGGTGTCGGTTGAGCTCTATAAAGAAGGTTCGGTTTTGCGGCGTTGAGGACTTTAATTGAAACACTTTCAGCTCCCGAGACAAACCCGGAGCTTCAACGGCGGCATCTTGCGCAGTTGAGATGTCGCGCAACTTCCATTTGTTTCTTCTGTAGTATATAGCGCCTATCGCGAAAGACGGTGAGCAAAACTTACTTCGACAAATGCTGTTTCGTACGGCAGTGAACCTGCAGCCTAAGTTTTTATTTTTTCGTCTCCTTTATAAGTTTGTCTCAGTTTGCGGGCACAAGTACGGTAACGGCTGCGCTGCATGCAATTGTTGCTCGTTTTCGATCAAGGTCAGCCAAGTGCTCGTCGGTGTGAGGAATTTGCTTGCTCCTCAAATATTGGCGCTTGTCCATCGCATATTATTAGCCAGGAAGCCGGTGGTAAGTGGGGACAAAAAAGATGAAAGCCAGAAACAAGTGAGCAAACATAAATGTCTAACCTTCAGCTTACCATTCTCTGATATTTTCCTCTATGGCAGCATCAGCACTGATCCCTCTGCAGCTCTCGCGCGGTGGAGAAGCGAGAACCCGGTCACGAAGAGATTCACTTGTCGCCTCGCCGTAAGGCTAACGGGCTTCCATTCCATGTTTGACGTTCGTGCGTGAGCAAATGAAGGAGCAGAGTGTGCGATCCTAGCGGATTGTCTAAGGCAACTTTTCGATGCTTTAGTAGCGATAGAAAAAAAAAGCGAAAAGAAAGAAATCGCGTGTGGTGAGCGATACCACGTAACCCAAATATCACCGCAGCAACAGTCTCCACGGTCGTCGGGTGTAACGAAACGGCGCGCAAGCCTTCCCGCGTCGAGCTCGCTCTTCTGTGGGACGTGTGCGACTAGGTCGAGTGTGCTCAGAGGGCGTGCCTCGTCGCGGCACGAGACATCGAAGCTTGCACCTTCTTAGTGGCTGGCCGCTCAGCGCACCGGCCATGGTGTACCGACGGCGCGAGACGACCTAACCGAGAAAGGCTGTGAATGTATTGGGCACGGACACCGGGCGCCATCGTCGACGAAAATGAACCCCCTATGTCTCCTGTCCTGTAAGCCTCATGAGTGTTGTGCTGTAGTGGTCTGGCCGCTAGGTGGGATTTAACCACCTCTACCTTTTTTATTTTAAGCGGAGCTTTCTTTGCCTCTTCCTTCAACTATTGCGCCCCTGCTGCAGCTGTGTTCTTGCGTGCCGCGTCGGGGGGGGGTGGCTCAGAGCGTGAATATACATGGCAGGAACGTGGCGGAGAGGAAAGTCGACGCGAGAAACTCGTTTGGACCTTTCCATCGCGTGGCATGTGCACTGTGCCCTCTGGAGCTCCCTGAGTGTCGCCAAATTAGTCTCTTGACAGTTGTAATTATCCGTCACTCCCCTAAAAAACATAGCAGAAACTGCAGCGCTTACCTTTCCGCTAACGTGAAAGTCCAGAGGGGACGTTGATAGAACTGTAGAGAGGAGCGTGTAGACGAAGCAGTGAATGGGGATAACCGATGCAGTCTCGAAACAAGAGAATAGCAACCTTGCCCCTCTCGCAGTTCCCATACGGGGGACCGTGGCAGCCGCATTTCGACGGGAGCGAAATGCAAGAACGCTAGTGCACATTTATTAGGTGCACATTAAAGAACGCAAGGGCGTCAGAATTAATCCGGAGTCCGCCACTACTGCGTGCCTCATAATCCGATCGTGGTTGTGGCACGTACCGCCACGTGATTCAATTAAAGTTCAACACTTCTGCCACTATTCGATGTGCCATGTGAGGCCGTGATAATGCTCAGCCCTCTCGGAGATACAAACAGGGGCGCACAAAAACGCCTCAGGCAAGCACGTCTCCCTGTGTGTTTTGTGTACCACGCGGACAAACAGCAGTGGTGCACGCAAGGTAACGTTTAACGTCAATTCACGGCTCTCGTATTGGACTAAATGCTGAAGAAATTACCCATTCACCGTCAACCTCACCGCTAATTATGGTCTATCAAAGCGAGAAAAAAATAGAAAGCTTCGCTTACACCGATTCTCACAGTGCGTGGGATCCGCATATTTTATGTCTGTATAGTTGAGACAGCGGGAGAACGCGAAAGGAGTGCGCGTTTTTCGCGACAGGGTACTGAATGTCGCCGTTATCTGCCCGAGTAACTCCATGCAGCCGCGCCGCTATAGTGCACAATATGGGGGTGCAAAATAACCCTTCTTTATGTCTTTATTATTTTTTTTCAAGTAGAGGCTTTGCTGGAGATTTGCCGTCACTATGATAACGCACCAAATACTTTTACTGAAACGCGAACTAGTATAATCTATATAGAGAGAGACAGAGTAAAGGGGAAAGGCAGGGAGGTTAACCAGATGAGAAGATACATTTTGCTACCCTACGCTGGGGAGAGAGGGAGGGGGATATTAGAGTTCGCTTATGCGTTGCCGTGTACGTGTGCGCGTGCGTGTAACGTTCGCGTAATTCACGTTGCGAAGCGTGTTTCCGAGTCAAAAGCTTGCCATGCATGTATGCAACATTATGAAGTAGTGAGCGTGAGAAGGCTGATTGGCTTACCATGTCTTTCCATTTTCTTTCTTTTCTTTCCTGTTCGTCTTTCCGTTTATGCTGTTGCATTCCCAGCAAGTCGTTCGATTTGCCGGAATTCGAATGGAGGACTACAGCTAGACGGCGTATTTTTAATGCTAGAAAGGCCAGAAACTCCTGCAGGTCGTATATCAGCCGTAGCAGCTGGCAAGGTCGCATGTGTTATCTTTTCTGTCGCAATCGCGTTTCAACAGAAGCATACTGCGAATACTTGATTAGGATTTCGATCCGTATATTAACCAATCCACTTCACCGCTCGAGTGTCGGGGTGCCATTTTGGCACAGCGAACAGAAATTCGTAATCAAGCTGCAGCAGACGGAAAGTAGTAGTAGTAGTAGTAGTAGTAGTAGTAGTAGTAGTAGTAGTAGTAGTAGTAGTAGTAGTAGTAGTAGTAGGAGGAGGAGGAGGAGGAGGAGGAGGAGGAGGAAATAAAGAGAGAAGGCAGGGATGTTAACCAGAAATGCGTCTCGTTGGCTACCCTGCTCTGGGGGATAAGAAATAGGGAATAGAAATATGAGATAGAGATAGATGTAGGGGAGGGGGAGGAAAGCCCCGGTGAGCTCACGCACGCACGCGGATGGCCTGAGCAAGTCAAAGGCGTTCACATAGGCCGGTCGCCCTCAAGAAAGGCAAGAGTGCCTTCACAGCTTTATGGGTGACGAGCGACGGGGACGGTCATAAAGTAGCACCTGCACGGACAACGGCCGAACGTCCAGTCGTCGCAATGCGACAGATAATGTTTGTCTTTCCGACTGAAATCCACGACAGTGGCACAATAAATGTTCCATGTTCTCTTCGCCGCCGCAGACGCCGCATGCAGCGCACTGACGGTAATTCCAATCAAATTAGTGTACGCCTTCGTGAAAGCCACTCCCTACCACGGCCGGTATAGAAGCGATGCCACACGTCGGTGAAGCCCAGGTGAAGGTCGGAGTTGTAGAGAAGGGTTCAGTTCGTACAACCTGGTGCGCCTTATATTTGGAGTGTTCCACTCTGTTAAAGCGAGTTCGCGTGCCAGGTGACGAAGCTGCCTTGCAGCGTCTATCCTGGAAAGAGGAATGGGTACGCTGTGTTGTTCTTGATGTGCCTCTCGGGCAGCTTTATTTGCTTGATCATTTCCACTGATCCAGCATTGCAATGGCCAGATAAACAATGGAAATTGATTTCATGACCTTTCTCTTTGACGTCGTGGTGAAGTTTGACACTTTCATGTGTTAGCTGTTCGTGAGCGAATTGATTGCATGCTGTGTAAGAAAGTAGCAGTAAGCTGGACATAAGCCATGCTTAGTTTGGCTGATCTCCACCTCATGCTACGTATTGCTCCACCCCCCTTTTTTTGTCTCGGTGCTTAATCAGAGCGTTCTCTTCATCTACTGCGTCCAATGGTTGTGCACCGTGGAGGATTCTATAGCGTCGTGATATCCGCGACAGCGAGCGGGGCACGGGCGGTCGTGCAACTGCGGCGGCGCGGCGAGGCGGGCGATTGGGGCCTGATTGGCCGCTTGTTTTATGGCAGCCGCCGGACACAAGGCGGCGGCGAGTGCGATATCGTGGCTTGCTCAGCCGTCCGTCGTCATCGTCGCTGCGAGTGCGCTAGGCGCCCTCGATGCCTCCGTCGGGGGCCGACTTTGGGGACAGCGCGAACGGCGCTCACGCCCATGTCTTGAAAGGACACGCCGTTCGTCCCCCCCTTCGGAAGGCGCCGAAAGGTGAAGCTGGTCGCGTTGCTTTCGGCCTGCGTTCAGCGAGGCTGCTTCTCCCCCTCTTCGCTGCCTCTACGTTTTCTTTCGCTAAACATGGGCAGTGTCGTAGAAGCTAGTGTCCCTGTATGTGCTCCCGCAGGGAGCAGAGTTGCGCATAGGTCGGCTAGTATGTTCCAGCTATGCAGTGAAACCGCTCCTGGCGCTCCCAGGAGCCAAACGCCGCGCGGTGTTCCATTTTCCTTTTTTCTTCTTTTTTTTGTGTCAGGTGGTCGCGAGCTACATGCGGCAGTTTTTCGCCAGCGCTGAGCAGTATGGCACTTTTTTTAATGTAGGCTACGCTCGAACTCTTGGCGCAGCCTGAATTGGGTAAGGTTCGAACCCTCCGAAATTTTGTTTGTATACACGCACATATACACATACACGTATACACATGTATACACGCACATAGGCAAACACACCCACGAACGTACAAATAGGTGGTAAAACTCCCCTCGATCCCCCGAAATGAAATTCTGACTACGCCCGTGGCTTGTACAGCTCAAAAGTTCGCGTGCAAACACGCATCACCTTGCAACAAAAAGCGGTGCAATGTTTTGCAGCATGCATATGAAGTTTTCTCACCGAGCCCGGAAGACAAGAAATGTTTGAAAGAGTGTTTAAAGAAAAGTTCACACGTGGAACGTGTACAATTGCGTGAGCGCATTTTGGCTGCCCAAACCAGCCGATTAAGGACCGTCGCCAAGAGAACTTTCTTGCCTGCGGTTATGTCAGTGACCGTTAACAGAGCGTCATTATCACTAACCATTGTTCGCAGTAGCTGCACATTTTCTATGTATCTGGTGCAGACAGGTTTATTTAAAAGCATTTCAAATGTTTACATGCGCATATTTTATGCAGAGCTTATTTTTACGATTCATACCGCAAACTTAACAGCTGCTTCGTAGCAGCAAATTTTTGAGTAGAAAAAGATTCAAGATGCACGAGCTTCTAGATCAAATTTATTTCGTACGCGGGAATGGATGAGCAATGGCTGGTGGCAGCAGGGGATGAGTGCTGGTTCTTGGAGCCTTGGGGGCAGAATTCAAAACCACTGGAAAGGTAACAAGTTATTAAAAGTAACAACAGGATATTTTTGTTGCACCAATGACATCAAAATGGCAAACTTGCAAAGTAATTATTCACATATTGCCGACTGTAATATGACAACACATTTTACGTGATCACCTCATACTACTCCTGTCAATTTACTATAACACAGTTCTTATTAAACACGCAGGCAGAATTTTACATTCGTCATGTCGACTAAGGTCGATCAAACAAGCAAGATGTTGTGAGCGGTAAACGCAGAAGCTATCAGAGCTGTCTAATAAGCGGGAGCGCGGTAGGTTTTCCCTTACTACAAAACAATTAACACTAGCACATCAATCACTGTTGTCACACACACACACACACACACACACACACACACACACACACACACACACACACACACACACACACACACACACACACACACACACACACACACACACACACACACACACACACACACACACACACACACACACACACACACACACACACACACACACACACACACACACACACACACACACACACACACACACACACACACACACACACACACACACACACACACACACACACACACACACACACACACACACACACACACACACACACACACACACACACACACACACACACACACACACACACACACACACACACACACACACACACACACACACACACACACACACACACACACACACACACACACACACACACACACACACACACACACACACACACACACACACACACACACACACACACACACACACACACACACACACACACACACACACACACACACACACACACACACACACACACACACACACACACACACACACACACACACACACACACACACACTGTCAGGATTGGGGGCTCAATCCCATCGTCCGTGGTCCTTTGCCAAGATTGGAGTACGGCATGAATTCGAAGGTAGCTGGCCCATGCCGTCGTCCAACTTATTTCCGCTGAGATCGTTGATGAAGTGAAGAACTGTTTCTCATCGAGAACGAGGAAAAGAGTTTATTTACAGAAATCAAATCAGTCTAACATGACTGCTTGAGAAAAAGAGTATCAGTCCAACATGACTGCATGAGAGAAGTGACTCAGTCTAACATGACTGCTCAAGAGAAGTGTCTTCAGCATTCGCACAACCACAGTTTTTATACACTCGATCCGCCGGCCATACGAGGCGGCGACTGTTCGTTGACTCATCACCAACTCGCCGCTGCTCTGCAGATCAGTTTACAGACACAAAGGCACACACATTCCGATGCCCAAACGACGGCGTTGGAGGGATGCCGTTCCGGGAAATATCGGTGCCGATCGAGGGTAGCTCGTTGTTTTGCGTCACGCCGAAGCGTGAGAAGCACCAAAATACGGCTTCCCCACGGCAGCTTGTCCATGCGTGTCATATCAGGTCCACGTTGGGGAACTCCGAAACCATTGTTCACACACCGAACTCGTCCCGTCACAATGTCGATGGGGCTGGAGGAAGGAAGCGGTTTTCAGCACAAAGGCCGCTTCTTAATTCGAACGCCTCCTAGCTGCAGTGACGGAGAGGGTGCGGAATGCGCGTCTTGCCCCTTTGTCGTAATTGGGTGGCAATTTTGTCTTGTAGCTCGCCATTCTTAACACACACACACACACACACACACACACACACACACACACACACACACACACACACACACACACACACGTAAACATATCTTCATTTGGTTGATATGCACATGTATATTAACTGTACTGACACCATGCAATGTATTCTGATGAAAGGGCCGGACTTTCATGCCACCCGTACACACCTCAGCCTTAACAGGGGTGTTACTCGAGATAAATGTTGCTTTAGTGTAAAAATAAGGCGAATGCACCTCGCATATGCTCCCTTTCGGAGCCAGCCAGTCTAGGTGAGAAATTTGACAATGCGGCAGAATTACGCACTGTTCAGAGATAACGCCCCTTGTCCTAGTGGCTCTTATAAAATATCATATCCAACAGCGTTTATGTTCTGTGCAACTTGTGCGTCGTCGGCCGCATGATGTTGAGCGTAGGAACTCGGTAAGGACCGTTGATTCCATGACGAGAACAAGCCGCTTGTCGTGTGTAGGAGGCCGTGTTGTTGGTGGCACGAGCGGGTGCTGCAGTTTCAACAGCGCTGTACGGTTTTACCGAGACGAGGCGTTGCTGTTTTGCGGGTTCCTTTATTATGTTTCTTTTTAGCGCCTCGGCTATGGCGACGACCTCGAGACCACCACCGTTTTGTTATATCTGGAAAGGCAGCGAACGGGAAGGAAAGTGTCTAGTTTATCGTCGCTTTTCTTTGTCTGCATATATGACAGTGGCGGTTTACGATGTTTGAGGGACTCTTGGCATTACTGCGCCGGGAAAGTGCATTTAACAGCCATTCGAAAGTGCAAAATGGGTAGGGGAGGTTTACAATGGATCCGTCCTTGACCGTGTTTTGCGATGAGTTCCCTGAAAGTGGCAAGGAATAGACCCTTTGCAAAAGTACGCCACCTGCCGAGTAAATCGAGTTTCGGTTTCGGTTGCGAAAAGCATCCTGGGAATGAATTCGCCATGTTGCGGGGGAGCGCGGGTACTGCGGGAGCGTAGTAGCCGCCGTTGTTGGTTCTTTGTTCTATGACGAGGTGCTGCTGTAAGTTGGAGTTGTCAGGTGTTACTTGGACACTGATTTCGACATGAGCGACGTCGTTTACCCGGTACACGGTTGGGAGAGTGACTTGTCGTGCCTTCCGCCACTCCGGGAGACGGCAATCAGCAGTTTTGTTTCGACGAAGACTACGAAGGGCCGACGCAAGGCGTACAAGTTGGTGACAGAGAGCTACGTTGTTGCCTCTACAGTCTCCGCGAACTACTCCTGCAAAACGTAAGTTTTTGCGGCTTAGTGATGCCAATTTCATAGATAACATTAGTAACAGCGCTGAGAAAGCTTGCAAGGCCAATACATTTGTGCGCGCATGGATTCGGCATGTTGGGAAGCGCTTAATAGCTCCTGCACCCCGCGCGCTTGTTCGGAGCCATGTAGTAGGCTATCTGAATGAAAGGCGATTAATTTAACCGAATTTGGTCATTGAATGTTTTCAATGTGGCAATAAAGTTAGTTGTTGTACTCGTAGCTTTATACACGGTGTGAACGCAGGCTCGAACGGAAAAAATTTTCTCGTTCAAAAATTTTGGGCTTTTCTTCGTGAATCTGCACTAAAAAATGCTCGCGTTTCTGCTTCGCCATAACGCAGTTGAATGATGGAAGTCTCTAAAGAGGGGTAAGAAACCCAGCGTCTGATTTTACTCGAAAAATGTGGTGGGCGCCGGGCCATTGCGGAATTCAGGTATCACATTTTACAGCATTGCTTGATGTCACAGCGTGTGTCCGACTACGTTAATCAACTTTGCCCCCTCAAGAGCACTTCTGTGTCATTCATCTGCCCTGCAGCGAAGCAGACCTATCGGCTTCCTGTTGGACGTAAATGTGATTGTGCACATGATTGCATAAGCTCGCAGTTGAAAAGCCATGTTACATCACACGCCCACACTGAAAAAATTGCGTATTTCCCAACGAGCCACGGTCCATTGCGTATGTAAGGGGTAACGCCCCCCCCCCCCCCCCCCCCCCGATTGGTAACAAAAGGTCGCGTGCTTCTCATCGCATTTGAAAGATATGAAGAATTTCGCGTGGCAATCCAGCATAAACCGGGACTGTTCTACATTTCTATTCACTTCGTTTCAGGGCTAATACCATCTTTGTGAAGGCCAGCTGCTACAGAAGCCAACGAAAAACCCTCTCACCATATACAGTCAAGGCAGCGTTGTCGCTTCAGGGAGACATACTTGGCGGCCTTTGTGAGTGCGCTGCTGGCAAGCACGCATGTAACCATTTGCAAGCTGTGCTGAAGTTAGTGGCATTACTTCAAGTTAAAGGATACAATGAAGCGCCAGAGCATCTCTCATCGACAGATTTGCCGCAGCAGTGGAGAGTGCCAAGGACCAATCCGCTTCGCGGAACAAGTCTGCAGCAGGTAGACTGGCGGAGAGTAGCGGAGGGCGGGCAAGATTTGCCCCGCACCTCTCGCCTCTATAAAGGCATTGCTGCTAACGAAGACCCGAAGCAACAGGAGGAAGACATAAAGGCCTTTGCCGATGCACTGAAAGAAATTAATGGTATGCAGGAGTTCGCCAGCTTCCTCGACGCTGCAGACAGCTCAGACGTCACTGAAACAAAATTTGGGACACGTTTGAAGGGCTGCCTTCTCGACTACCAACAGTCTGTGGTTCCTCATGGATTTGCAGTCTTCATATCCAAAGAGCTAGAAGTGCCTCGGCCGCAAATATGGGCAAGTGCGGAGCTGTTTACGGGCGCTTTCACTGTTCCACAATGGAAAATACCCGACACGTTTGATGGAGCATCTGCAGCATTTCTTAAGGTAATAGTTTTATATTCTATATTCATGCAACATTGCCTTAATGTAGGCTCGAACAATCAATTGTTTCAGTCCCTGCACACTAACACATAAGGTATGTGCCATTGAAATTCATTTCAGAGTATATGCATCACTCCAGCGGAGGCGCAGGACCTAGAAAGGACGTCTAGGAGGCAACGAAACAGCCTAACATGGCATCAAGGACGCCTTCACCGCCTTACTGCATCCAACTTCGGTTTGGTCCTGAACCGGAAGAAGTGGACAAAGAAAGGCTTGATTAACCTGACGACTCCGAAGGACCTGTCACGCGTTCAGCCCGTCAGGTACGTTCAGGCATGGTGTTACTGAAAACATATTGCAAATGCACTTTTGTCCTGGGCGTACACTCGAATTCCTGAAGCTTCACTAAATTCCTTTTCCAGGTACGGCATAGCCAACGAGAAAGACGCCCTCCTGAGGTACAAGGATACCTTGACAACTGCGGGACATCCTGTTGAAGTATTCAACTGTGGCCTTTTTGTCGACCCGTCCAGGCCATGGCTTGGAGCATCGCCTGACGCCCTAACCTTTGACCCTTGTGAACCTTTTCCGTGGGGTACAGTAGAGGTGAAATGCCCATACTCCCTCAGACATGCCACGAGAGAGGTTCTCCTTTCGGAAGACTTCTTCGTTGCATTTGATGAAGATTGCCAACCTGAACTGAAAGTCTCCCATGAACACTACAAGCAGGTGATTGGACAGATGGGGATAACTCGCACACAGTGGGCAGACTTCGTTGTCTTCGGACCGCACTTTATTATAGTGCAGCGCGTGCGTTTCGCCGAAAAAGAGTGGAACGACATGGTTCATGTGCTAGACAATTTTTATTTTGACACTCTGCTCCCATTCTTCGTACAGCAGGTGAAAACATGAATATTGCATGAAGAGCTAAACATTTATGCAATAAAGGCAAGTGAGCTTTTGTAATAAACAAATCCATTTGTAAGAGTTAGCAGCAATAAAGCAGTTTTTCCCACCAGTCACTCGCTTTCGGTGATCAAAGGGCTTTGCATATTGCTCAGCACGGCACACACTGACCATACCTGATTAATCAGCGGACCCAGGGAAAGTGGTACTGCCTTATCAAAGATGTGGTAGCACTTGATTCGTTGTATTCTCCTTTCGACGTGAATTCGGAGTGAAGCGATTTCTTGTGTCCGCTGCACGTCATCCTCCTCAAATTGTTTTTGTGTCAAGAAAGGTGGCAGATTCAGGCCGACCCCTTTTTCTTGAAGTAGCTCCTTGATCTTAAAGCCCTTGTCGGCCATGACAGTGTCGCCGGGGGCAAAGTTTAAGTCCAGAAAACCACTTCTGATCACTATTTCGCGGTCAGAGAGCGACCCCATGAAAAGTTCTGATGCGAACGTAAGAAGACCATTTGGTGCCACGCCAATGAGAGCCTTAAACGTGTTCGCCGACTTGTAAGTTGAGTACGTACCTGACTGCAAAACGAGGGAGCTAGGTACTTCACACTTTACCTCTGTGGCATCGATGATCACCCTTGTGCTTGGGTACAGCTCCCGAAATGCAGGAGGCATGTGCCTGTCAATCTTACTGCGTGGCACCCACAGAGTAAGTTTTCCCAGCTGGATGTACATAAAATTGATCCAACCAGAAAACACTCTTGACACTGTACTTGCAGAAACACCGAAAATATGGCCGAGATGCAGGTGGAAAAATCCAGTTTTCAATTTCATCAGTGTGAGAAAAAGTTCTTCCGCAGGTTCAAGCTTCCGTGGGCGTCCCTTAACGTCCCCAGGTGTGCTTTCATTTTCCAAGTATACATTACAGGCATTTTCACCCGGCTTCAGGTATAAAAGGAAGCATTGAAAGTGCTTGTAGCTAGATAATGCAGTGTAAAACTGCATGCTGTTGTCGTCATCACGGAACCTCGCAAGTGAAAATGGCTTTCTTTCTTTTTTTGCTCGACTTTCTTTGTCTTCAGCTGCTCGTTGCATTTCTTGCAGCTGCTTTTTGACATGTTCAAGCTGCTCAGTTAGCTTTTTGTTCTCTGCAATCAGCTCAATGTTGTTGTCGTTTACTGCGACGATGTCCTCTCTGAGCTTCCTTGCTTCACCTAAAGCCCTTTTAAGGCTCTGAACATGAGCAGACAGCTGTGCAACTTCTTCGCACCTTGCTTTTAGCTCCAGTTGAATTTTTTGAAAAGTGGCAGTGCACGACTGACAAACCACATCTGCAGCAGTGTTTTGCGTCGCATGACCCTTGGCTCGTTGGCCTGCACCTTCGGATTGCTGTGAAGGTTCCCAGGTCATATCTCGGTCACTCTTACTTTCACGCTGACTCAGATCAGTGTCGGGGCTTGCTGCTTGTAAAAGATGGCTTGTGAGACTCTTGCTGCAGCGCAGTGCTCGCTCCTTAGGTGGTCGACGCTGTTTCACAGGCTTGGCAAACACAAACTGCGTCGGCACAGCATTGTCTTTCAGAAAGCGTCGCCCACTGGCCACGTTTGGGATATAGTCATCCGGCTTGAAATGTTTGGAGCAGACCCTCGTAAACTGGCCGACCACGAAGTTTGGCCCTGGATCCCTTCTTATGGCGATTATCCACTTTTTGAACATGACCTTGTCCCGTGGGAACTTGTGAAATGAGACCTGAAAAAGGTAAATTATGATGTGCTTGTCTAAAAACAGGTATTTCACTAAAAGAGCTGGGTCACTAGCCCTCATATTCTTACGTTGCCATGGGTACCAATGCAGCTGACTAAAAGGAAATTCAGGATGGATCTAGGCAGTACGTTTTTAGCACTGCATGTTGCTCACTCGCAAAAAAAGTGGTTTCTTCGCTATAACTTCATGGCACAATTTTAATCTGTGGTTCATAAAAAATTATCCTTGGTTTTTAAAAATAAATGAAAAGGCGCAGGCGCAAAAAATGTAATATTTTTTTTCTGATCGCGGCTTTGACTAAAATACTCGGCATGATTATGAGGAAACTAGGCAGCTATAGGTAGACCACATACATTTTTTTTACTTGCCGGCTGCCGACACATTTGTAGCACGTCGTACCAGACAGGCTGGCCAAGAGTGCGACGTTCGAGTTACATCACGGTGTAATACAGACTTTTCGTCAGTGCAAATATACTTCACCGTATCTGTATAGCTTGCCTGTAGACTGCGGACACTGCGACGAGTTCATTTATTTTAACGTGTTGTCACTAGTACGATCGCTGCGCTGCAGTACAGCCGTGGTTTCAGGGAGCGACAGCGTCTCTACCCCCTATACAAGTGCCCCAAAACGTTACCGTCCATCAAAATACGAACACATGCGTGGATAAACCAACGCTCAGCAGAAACGTCCCACGCGGTGGGGAACGAAGTTCGAGCGGCTAGCTTTGCGCAGTGTTTGCGAAGCGCGGCTTAACGCCTGCATTTAGCACGCACGGTCGTTTCATTCCTACTGTGATCACAGACGCGCGCGCGCGCGCCCGCCCACCCACCCACCCACCCACCCACCCACACACACACACACACACACACACACACACACACACACACACACACACAAAACGCAGTTACCGTAGCCTCTAAAGCGTTACCACAATGTTTCGCTAAAATAACGGAATACGGCAGCGGGGAAAGTTCGCTCCAAGCTCGTTTACGCGGAGTCAATGCACCAGGACAACAGTGGTATGTCCGCGAACAACACCCGTATAATAGCACGCACGTATACGTACCTTTTCGCCGCTTTTGCATCGGTATCCCTCCTGGTGACATTCAGGAACACAGCAGAAGTGAACCATTGCCAAATAAATATTCTTAACGCAGACTTGCAACGTAAGAGCCTTGTACGACGCGACGCCTTCCTTAGTCAACAATGCCGAGACAGCAGCGGCAGCTGGCGGCACCCCCACAACATGGCGGCTGCGCACGTAGTTGCGGCGGCGGCCGCGAGAGGCGTACTTTTGCAAGGGGTCTAGGGTGAGAGGTGGGGGTCACGTGGTGGCGAAAACCGTCCGATTTCACCACGGTAACTAGGTGGCTTCATTCACAAAGACAACTAGTAGCTGCGCCTTGCTAGCTCCCAGTATGTAAACGTGCAATTGAACCGGCGATTGATGAACAAGACCAGTATATACGTCAGCGACACAGGGTGGGGTGCATCGACCTTGGTGTTGCAAGTCATTCCAGAGAATTTTATACGAAGAGCTTTTAGTGCGCGTTATTTATCCTCATCAATATTAAGTAGTAGTGGCAGTATAACCGTCTTTTCTTGGTTTATTGATTGAATTTCAGGATACAATTGTTCAACGTGCCACTGCTCCTTGTTCACTGTTAATATTTCATTAACATGGTTTTCTCAATCTTTTGTTACATTTTTGTTCCCGAGCACCATCCAATTATTGGCCTGCCCTCCATTCGTGTTTTGTGTCGGTTAATTTGGGGACCAACCAACCAACATGTCCAGTTTGTCACACGGCCGAGCGACTCTACGGAATCGGCCGCCGCCTTTCCTGCCGTCATGTGCGTGCCTAGGTGCAACTTTACGTTCGCCTATACTCCGGGTCTTCACCTCGCCATGCCGGAAACACCGCGCCTTTTGCGTGTTTCTCTGAAAATTTCACCCCCACGTAGTTCAAAGGGATGAGTGGCGTGGTGCGCTAATAGCCGGCACGATTGCTTCCGCCGGCCGCGGGCTACAAACTGCATGTTGGCCGCCTGTGTGCGCGGCGGCCCGAGTTAATTCCTATTAAACCCCGGAACACGGGGTACGAGACACTATCCGTCTTCGTTGCGCGCTTCGAGAATAAAATGGTGCCTAAGTATGCTCTAAAGGTAAAGAAAAAAAAAAAAGCTCGTATAGGGCTGGGTGTAGCGAGGAGAAAATGATGGAGGTAAGCTGTGTTGCCGCCGTGCGTTTCTTTTTGTTTATTTTATTTCGTTGCTGTTTTTTTTTGCACTTGTTGATTCTCGTAGCCCCGTTGAAGGCCTCAGATTACAGTACGGACAGTAACTGCACGCTTACCTCACGCAGGTTGAAATACCCCCCACCTTGCCGTCGTTTCACACGAGCGCCGTAATTGCTCCCGTAAGTGCCCGGATGACACTGGCGTCTATAGCGAAACGGGATACCATTCATTACCTTTCATTAGATGTGTTTCGCGCTCATCACCATGAGATATATCAAAGCGTCCAGCGGCTTTGCTGAAGCCGCTTTGGATACGTTGCGGTGATTGCTCTGGGGCGGGCTGCTCAGCACTTCGCATTGTCTTTAGTGCAGCTGCCTCTTTAGTGCCGCCTCTACACTCCTCATCTCGCATCCGTTCTTCTCATTCGTCTCTGTAAACGTTGTTGCAAGCGGTGGCCTCTAGCGACGACTTTTAAACGTTCGCCGCCTACTTGAACGCAACGATAGGTACAAAAGTGGTTGCTTTGAAGGCAAGCACTGCCTTGGTAAAGAAAAGCTGGCCTGCGTGTCCACTTTTGAAACGTCTTTCTTCAGTGATTTAGCGTTATCCTTAGGCGAAGCTTGTTTACTAGATACCCTTTGCCTACTTAGTAATAGAAGCCGTTTCTTGGTGCTGTCGTGTTACACCCACAGATACTCTTCAGCCTCAGTCGCTTGCTTCGGAGGAGCGGCACTTCTGCGTTGCACGGGATTGCCACTACCGTAACTTCCAGCACGTTGACAGTTCATCTTAATCTCAATTAACCTTCGGCATGTTCTTTTTCTTGGTCTGCATCCGCTACCGAAAGCGAAAAAGGAGAGGTTGCCTGCGTGGCCGGTTCCTCTAAATTATTCGGGGCGTATCTCCTCCGTTTTGTCAGTCGTGTTGACTGTCTTGTCTGGATCTTATTTGCGGCCTGTTGTCCACTGTTTTCACCTGCATGCTCCCTTCTCAATCCCTCACTTAGATTAGATTCCTTGCTCCCCAGAAGGTGTACGGATGTCGTTCTACTTTCCGCGCGACATGGGACCTGCCCATTTTCGAAAAGCGCACGAAATTACAAATTTGATTTCTTTATCAAGAACTGACGCTATCCAGTAGCTGAGCAAACTAGCTTATTATATGACATTAAAAACTAACGTACATTTGATTTCACTCACCATCATTTGCATTCATTTGACCCTGTTATCTGATCTTTACAAAGTGAAGAAAAACTTACGCCTGGGCGTTGCCTTCATAGTTGCACACACTTTATACTAATGGCCGATAGCGCCGATTGCAATGCGTATGATGGTAAAGAAACTATATATAGAAGACGTTCTGTGGTATACTGCCCGCCCTTCAAAAATGAAAGGCTTGCCCTCCGCACCGCTTTAAAGCATCTGTAGGCGGAAGAGTTTTTTTCGTTGGACAAGATTTTCGGACCCTGGTCTCAAACATCACAGCTGTCGAATATCTGAAAAGCGTTGCTGCGGCTGAACGACTGCCTGTGACACAGGGCTTAGAATTTTCATTACGTCTGCGACTCGTATACGCATCCAGTCTTGACTTTCCCTTTCTGCCAGCGCAGGGTAGCCAACCGTGCTCAGTCCTGGTTAACCCCTCCTCCAGTCTTATCATTTTTTCCCCTCTCTCTTACCTTCCACCGAGTCTGCGTTTTATGTTCGTGATCCGTCCTCTCTCGAAAAGTAACCTTTGAGTCCAAGTCGAATACGAATAAAAGAGTACCGGAAGTGAATCGAATCGAATATCGAGCTCTTTTCTAATATCTTATGAATAATGAACAGCTGTTTTCACAAATAGTATAAAACGGCATTCACATGCCAGTATTCATAAATCTAGTAAGTGTATGTCATTACGTCGCACGTTTGAAGCGTTGTTTATCAAAAGCAAAAAAAATTGAAAAATCGAGCATTAGGAACAAATGAGCAGTTTGCTCGCGTGCACGGTTTCCTTAGAGAGAACAAGTGATTGCTGTTAGCAGGTATAAGGTATGGATCCCCGGGCGACATAACCTGTTCCACTAAAGTTCTGATAAATGATGCCTATACTGCCCGCGGAGATACGTTTGCCCAATTTTTTTACGTTTAATTGCGTGCAGTTGACGTTTTGAGATATTCCTAAACTATTCGAAAAATATTCGCACTTACGATGAGTGACTATTCGATTCGCGGACCGAATCGAATATTCGCGCACACTTTTCTCGTCTCTCCGCGCTCTCCGACCAAACACGGGCTGTATAGTGACGCTTACTGGAGGCAGGGTACGCGCAGGCCCTCGTTCAACGGTGTAACCTTCTTACCGCGCACGGTATTCGTTGCTTGCACGAGCAGTTTGTCTGTGCGCGTTCGTCCTGCGGTCCGCGAGAAGCGCGAGCCCGAAACGGGGGGGTTGGGGGGGGGACGCGGGACCGAGTATAAAAGGCCCTTCGAGCGTAGCAATTTAGCCCGCGCGCACACACACGGGTTCCGGGAGTGTGCAGTTTCTCCGCCGAACGCGCGCACGGGCTTAGAATTGTGCAGCACATTCCGAAAGGCGGGGCCCCCATTTCTCCGAGGCTTTCTTTATTTGCCCGCGCCATGCCGCCGCGCTTGCTCGTAGGGGTGCAGTGCGCGTAATCTGCGCGCTTCGCGCACGGCGGCAGCAACACGCAGCGGGTCGCCGGAGCTGTTCCAGATGTATAAACTGGCGGCGGCTCGCGAACGCCGGCACGCATCGCGTGTGTACACACGCGCGCACACATGCATGCACGCGGAACATTGGAACGCGAACGAGGAGACCGCGCGTTGTCCACGGCCGGCGCCGGCTGCTCGCCGCCATCGGCCTGTGGTGTTGTTCTTGCCTATCTCGGTCGCTGCAGGCAGCATCGTTGTTAGCAAATGCTAAGTGGTGCCCCTATATGCGGTCAATGTGTGCCCGCAAACTGTGCGTACCGACGCATTGCATAGCCGCGGCGCCCGGCGCGCAGGCAGAATCCTAGAACTCGCGATGGGGAGTGGAAGTGCTTGTCCCGTTTGACTCGGTGCAAGATTTGCGCGTTTTTCGTTCTTTCGGTGGCTAGGTATTTTTTCTTTTTTCTTTGTCTCTCTCTTTTTTACTTGCGTGTATTTCCCGCTAACGCCGTTCTCGCTCTCGCTTTTTTTTTTCGTTTTCTTACAACGCACCTTGCGGTCTCGTTCCACGTAAAGGATCTGCCAGAGGCGTGACTGGAAAAGCCGTTTGTTTCTGTCGAAGGAGACGGAGTGGCTGACTGGCTATCCCGCTGCCGTACAAAAATGGGCAACGAGATATGCCCGCCATGTGAGGAGCAGAGGATAAGGAATAGCCTGGGTGAAAATAGAAATAGCGATGCGGATAGCGCGGTATGAACGAGGGAATGATGTAAACGAAGGTGACAAAAAAGAAAACAAAATGTGGAGACACGCCTGCTCGATTGTCTCCTTTTGACCTCTGTCTTCTCGGTCCCAACCGTCCGCGCGCACCGTGCAGACGTTTCGGTCAATTCTTTTGTCTGTGTTTTGCTTGCCGCTTTTGAGAGGCGTTCGCTTGCAATCAGACAGGGCGCTGCGCACCCGGGGTGCGAAGTCTAGCTTTCCCCTGAGTCGCTGCGGTCACTTTCCTGTTTTCGCTGTTTGATGCCCTCCGCCAGGGGCGTAGCCAAGGGGGGGGCTTATGGGGCTTCAGCCCCCCCCGAAATTTTTTCGTGCTGTCCATGCACCGCCGACCAAAGCGACCCCCGGCGCCGGAAATCACTCTGGATTTTGTCTAGAATGTCTTTTTGACGCTCGAAAAGACATTTAACCGTAAAGATTGCGAACTCGGGCTCGATATCGTGGCAACGCCCATACACCGGCAGTCACATAACGCCAAGCAGTCCCATCCGAGCACAAAGTTTCAAGGGCGCTTTGATTGTGAGCGGGCTCGCCGCGGCATCTCACTGAGGCCACGAAATCTATGGAGCGCATGGATATCAATTGCGAAACTTTATGGGTATAAATCTAATAAGCTCTTGATGTGAAACGTGCATTGACATTTCCAAAGTTGTGCTTTAAATTTTCAATTGCGGAACTTTGTGGGTTTAATGTTGTCTTAAACATTTGACGCCAAAGGTCCATTGACTTTTCTAAAGTCTTACATCGGAACATACAACGAGACAAGCCAAATCAACACACTAGCAGACGAGTCGACAAAGCACGCAGCGTGGTCCAATGAGACGATGCGTTGGGGTGGTTCATTTGTGCCGTCATGTCACATAAAGAAATATGAACATTTTTTTTAACCTACGCCAGAACATCTATGTGAAGACACTAAAGCCAGTCAAAGTAACTACGTTCTTATTTATTTTTTCTACTTTGACTTTTATTCGCCGAGGCACATTGAGCCCCTTCAATTTTTTTTTTTTTTTTTTTTTTGTTCTCGCTACCCTACCCGCAGGCTGCCAGAGGGAGCCAGAGCGCATATGTTTTTCTGGTATGGCCCCGACCACCGCGCGGTGCACTTCGGTGGGCGTTCGGTTTGCTCTGGCCGAGTGGATTTTCACCTGACAGAGTTTTGGAAGCTTTCTGGCTAGCAGACGAGAAAAAAAAAACAATGGTCGCTCGCCGCCGTCACTGTGGGGACTCGAAGGATTGCACCGCGTTCCTTGAGCGGAACCTTTCCGGAAAGTCTTGTGTCGCCGGTGTAGGATACTGAGCAGTATGCATATGGTTCTCAGTGGGCCAATCGACTCATGTTTACTTCGGTATTAATTCCGTAGCCCCATTAGGTGCCCGATGTAAGCATTCGATTCCGGCCAACATAGTTTCCTATGCGTTCTTTTTTTCATTTCGGCGCCTCCACCCCACAGAAAAAAAAAATACATTGTTGCGGCGCAGCGAATTGTCGCATGGTGAAAGTTCGAATTTGATACTTCTTTTACGGAAAGTAATGGGCGATGGGACGCTTCAGTTGCCGGATACGTTTATTATATTATTTCGACAGCAATTATATGGACACTCCAGGCGCATTCCTGCCGTCGCCGTCGCCCTCATGTTTCGTATAAAGTCCAAGGGTGATAACATCGTGACAACGCGCTGCATGCAGTATGTGCGAGTGAAAGCGTAGGAGGGGAGGTGGAATGGGTGAGCCGACGATGGTGGCTCAGTCTTGTGTGCGCAAAGGAGAAAAGCGGGGAGCAAGCGCGCCACCTTCCGTGATTGTGCAACATGTTTATTTGCCTTGTTTGACGCATTACATACAGTTACTTTTTCTTACATACATAGACTCATTGGATACTTATACGTATACTTAAATATCTTGTTGCGAGGTTTTGTGTATACAGGCAGTGAACTTTGTTTCCAGTGACACTTTTTTGTCCTTTATCAAGCCGTATTTTCGCATTTGTATATCCCATTGTATCTGCATTTCTAATGTACGAGGGTGAGTCAAATGAAAGTGCGCCTACCCTAACCGCGCAATAATGGTTCGGTTCATTATCTGCGAGGCATGCGCGTAGGAGAACGGCATGTCTCATTTACAAAAGTGACACGCAGGTGTGAAGATAACTGTTCCTTAATGCTCTCATACACTGGGTTGAATATGGTTGCGTCACATAATGGACACTTCAAAAGTTGTACAGCTCGGTGTCGCGAAGTTTTTGACAGCTAAAGGTGTTTCCAAAACACAAATTAATCGCCGTATGGCTGCCGTTTACGTTGGACACGGCATTTCATTGAGCACTGTGAAGCGTTGGAGCAAACGGTTTAAAGGACGTTGTAAAGACATTTTAAGACCGGGCCAAAACCATCGTGCAATCACCCCCCAAAACAATTTTAAAGGTTCATGAGCTGATGAAAGAAGAACGGAAGATAAGCATCGATGAACTGGCAGACCGTCTGAACATCAGTCACGGTTCGGTTCACGTCATAATTCATGAGCTTCTCGGTTATCGGCTCTTTGGTGCGCAATGGATCCCCATGATTTTGATCCATCGCGAGAAGACGGAGAAGTTTCGCGCTGCCTTGACTTATCTGATCGGGTATCACAATGAGGATGACGACTTCTTGTTTGCATTTGTGATCGGGGACGAACCTTGGTGCCACTACTACGAGCCTGAAACACGACGGCAAAGCTTACAGTGGAAACATTCGAATTTACCACGCCCAAAGAACGCAAAGGCCATCATTTCCGCTGGAAAGGTGTTGTTGACTTTTTTTTCGGTCGTCAGGGTCCATTACTGATAGAATTTGCTAGATCTTGAGAGGCTATCAATTGTTTCCGATATTGTGAAACGCCAGAACGGCAGTGTGTCGCAATCAAGAACGAACAACGTGGAAAATTGACGAATGCGGTCATCTTGTTCCACGACAGTGCCTGTCCCCACGTCGCTTATGTGGTTAATACAAAACTGGCAAAGTTCAAGTGGGAAATGCTGCAGCATCCGCCATACAGCTCCGACCTGTCACCTTGCGACTTCTACATTTTGGGGCAACCGAAAAAAGAGCTCAAGGGAACCAGATACAGACTTTTTGAAGCAGCAACCCGAGGAGTTTTATAAGACGGGAATCACTCGACTCGTTAGTCAATGGGACAAATGTCTAAATTCTCATGAAGACTACTTTTAAATAAAGTACCCCGTTGTTGGCTCACATTCATTTGACTTGCCCTCGTATATCTT
Organism: Dermacentor albipictus; assembly: GCF_038994185.2. Taxonomy (NCBI): domain Eukaryota; kingdom Metazoa; phylum Arthropoda; class Arachnida; order Ixodida; family Ixodidae; genus Dermacentor; species Dermacentor albipictus. Next base: position 24,081,503 of record NC_091823.1, read on the forward strand.
GCAGAATTCCTGCTTTTTATACGTGCCCTCTGTTGCGACTATGACTTCGGTGCAATTACTCACGATACACGACAAGGGACAGCTACTCCTGCGTAATACATTGGAACAAACGACAGCGTCATTGAGATTTTTCACTGGCCATTGCATATATACAAGAATGTAAGCACGGTTCTTAAATGACAAAGTTTCGTTAACATATTTGTCCTCAACTTGTTCAGTTCATTGCCTTTTAATTTTTCATATCAGTGGCATGCACTGCTTTCCTGGTTTTGAACTGATATAGTTCTAAAGTTTGTGTGATATTTTCTTTACTTGAATAGACAAAAATATGGAAGCATTGATATCAGTTATTTTCGGCAAAATTTTTGGCACATACGAGTATATTTTTTTATGAAAAAATACATATTTTATTGTTTTGACTTTGCGTAGCGTTCAAGAATTCGTTTGCAGCATCTTTGGCAATGACAATGCAGTTATTATTCATGGATTTGACCCCTTGACAAATTGTTTAAGAGGAAGCTTTAGCTCGGGCCCAATCCGATGCGGCCTATTCGAATACTTGTAAAACGCAGAAACGCTTTTCTTAGATAATCCTGCTAATCGCTTTTGTTGAAATTCGTTGCATTTGAGAGAGAAAGTTCAATCCTAGTTCTGTTGGAAACACAACTTCGATTTAGGGCCTGCATTTTGTTTAAAATATTTTGAAAAATTCGAAAGTTTGAAAAAATAGAAGAACGACGTTTACAAACTAATAGCTATGCATGAAGAACAGACATTGTGGTTCTGTAAACGGCATCTATTATAACAGTCAAAGCGGACAAGTTTGCTATGTCAATTTGTATCTTACGTGAATTGGTTACGTTGTGTACAAGGGTTCTGCAGAAGCCGTATTTCCACAATACTAAATTTTTTTCAGATTCATTTGTGACATATCCATTTTGTCCGCTGTAGATGTACTATTAGATGCAATTCACAGAATTGTAATATCATTTTTCATTGTTGAGTCACGGAGTTTTAAGCTGGATAGTTTCGTTTTCTGAAAATTTTTGATTTGGCCAATTTGTAATAAATAATTGACCACCTAAATGAAAAATTCGAAACCAGTAGTCACTAGAATTAAACTTTTTCTTTTAAATGCAACAAAACTCCTCACATTTGGTGAAGTGGTTGCAGCGAAAAACGAATTCCCCTTCTACATGTATTTAAATAGGAGCACCCGAGCTAAAGCTTCCTCGAACACAATTTCTGGCTACGCCACTGGCCCCATATATATATATATATATATATATATATATATATATATATATATATATATATATATATATATATATATATATATATATATATATATATATATATATATATATATATGGGGCCAGTGGCGTAGCCCCCCCCGAACAAAATTTCTGGCTACGCCACTGCCCTCCGCCTACATCGTGCGTGAGGTGTGGTTCTCTGAAGCAGTACTGTACGCATGCTATCGCTGAAATAGAGCTCTGGAATTTCAATATTTTCTTTACTGTTTACGCCTTGTTTTTTCTCCGCAGTGTTTCACAGCTATAAGATAAACCTGTAGGCAGCCAACTTACAACCTACACCTCAATTTTCGTTGCGACAGCACCGGCCGTTACGACTTGCTGGCGCCTTCGGAAGCATTTGTGTTCCAGCGCTGCCGTAATTGATTTAGGTCCAACCGGTAGCTTAACCCTTAATTTATCGGCTTTACTGACAAAGACATGACGAGGCTGTGCATTCCGTTGTGTGCGGTACGCGAACATTGGACCGCTTCACATTGTGTACCGTGGCGTATATGACGTCGTGTGCCTTCGTCAATAACGAAAGCGCCGTCGTAACGAGGAAGCGGCGTAGGCGCTCATTCATTTTCACAGGAGGTATAAGGTGTGCGAGTAGGGCTATCAAGATATCGCACGTGCTTAGCATTGTTTTGCGGCAGCCATAACCGCGCTGCTGGGCTCAGTAATAACAAGCCCCTCCCCACTTCCTCGCCGAGGCGGCGCATTTGCACAGCGGGAACCAGTTTCGGTCTGCATTCCGGCTGCTGTTATCTATTGCGGCTGCTGCATTGATCACTCTCCGTCTCTGCGCACCTTTTCTCTCTCGCCTTCGAGACGAAGTGGTGAGGAAGTCGAGGGGGTCGACGACGAGGAGGCGCTTTTTCACACCGGCCTACTGGCGACTGCTCTTATCGAGTGACGGATGCACACGGCGCATCGACGGCGGCAGCCTATCTGGCCCCGCTCCCCGCGGGGGTGTTTCAGTTTTTGGAACTCATTCGCGAATCAATCCATTTGGTCCAAATGCTTTGTTATCGGCAGCTGCGCCCTCGCTCCCGGTTCGCTCCATCAGCGATACGCCGGCCTCGATCGAGTCCGAACAAATTCGACGGCGCTCGGGTTCTGTTCGGGCGCCCGATGCCGCGCACTGATCCCGCGCCGCTGCGCCGCGCATGCGTCGCGTGCGTGCCTGCTTAGCTCGTTGCACGACGAGGAAGAATGCAACGGAGAAGGGGGGGCACCGCCTTTCACACGGGTGCGCGCGGTCTCGCCCCCGGTTAGTTCCGTTCAGCGGCCGCTGGAGCTCGACGTCAGCGCTGCGGGCGGCGACTTATCCGCTGCTGAGCTTCGTGTTGTTCGTATCTCGTGGTGGAACAGCACGCTCCACCCACTCTGCATACTGCGCGCAACTTCATGAATCTCATCGCCGGAGAGGACTCGCGAACGTCGTTTCTTCCCATTGGAAATGCGTGCTCGATCGTTTTGTTCGGCCGGGGCCGATAGCGGCGGCGGTCCAATAAAGAAAGCGCGTGACAGATCTTCACCCGCAGCTGGCGCGGAAATGTGGAGGGCCGTTTAACGAGATCGCTGCTCGTGCTCAGCAGCTTCGAGCGCAGCGTCGGTCGCTTCGGGCAGCCGATGTCGCACGGTCTCGTGCAGGCGATAGCCTCCCGAGCGCCGGCAGCAAACGTGACCCCACGTTTGCCAGGGAGGGATGACTATCTCCAAATGTTTCGCGCACGTTTAATTAATTCCTCTCCAGGTGGTTCGTTCTCGAGCCTGTGTTCCTTTTCTTCGTAGCAGCCCTTTTGCCGTAAACCTTTAGTACTTTCAGGCCGGCGGGAGGGATTTCGATGTGCTGGATGGTGCCATAGGGAGCCGACGACACGAGAAAGTCTCATAAAGAACGAGTTATCGCGACCAAAGCCATGACCCACATGCTTTTATTTGACTAAGATAGCATCAACGTGTCACTTTCAGTAGCTTGATATCGGCTTGGGTGAGGCGTGTCTGTCTTTTGGTTCTTTTCTGTCATTCGTAAAATGTTGAATGTTGAACTTGCACTGAAAAGTTGAACCAACCGCTTGTATATAGCGCTGCGGTTAGGTGTTTTCGTCCGGAAGAGTGCATAATATAAACCTGATATTGATGGCAAGAAGTCCACACGAAATCTTAACTTTTCTTGTTCCCGTTGACGGGCAGCTTGCAGGGCACCAGTTGCGCAAGGACGTAGATTGCGCATTGAATGACGCTCGAAGCTTCCTCGTGTATAAGCAACCCTGCTGACAGAGGCCGCTTCCACGAAGCACCCAAGGCCGAGTGGACAGGTTTTTCTTCCTTGTTTCTGGGCATCATAATTAGCGTCAATAGCTATCGTCGTCGAAAACAGCGTAATAAAGCTAAAGGGGTTTCAGGTCGCCTCTGGATATTCAAGGCAGCAATAGCGAACATGCGCTAATAATGCGGAACTAGATAAGCTTCTACTGTGTGCCCCATCCACAAGTGTTGGCTGTCATCAGTAATAGCGTTTCTGTTTTCTCGTTGGTTGTTTGCGGTGCCATTTCAACCTATACGGGAACAGGAAAGGGGGCGATGGGGTGTTTAATTGTAGGTGCTTTCTCATGCATACCGAAAATTGTCCCTACGTGATAGCTTTGATGTTAGCGGCTTTCTTTCACTAGCAGTTCCGTTGCTTGTTCAACTGCTGTTTCTATACTGGCTGATGCACAGGTGTAAATGGTTGTGGAAACGTATAATCTGGAGATCCGATATGCTGTGGTATACTGCCTCGTATACCCTCGCATTCGAGGAGTGTTAGCCGAGGCAGTATCACTCGTACGAGGTACACTCCGCCGACTAACGCAGCTACGACGCACGTTCACTTATACGCGGAGACGCCTGAAGTACCGCGAACGCAAGCGGATCTGCAAACTGTAACGTCGGCGGTCGTGTGATACCGTGACTTCCGTGTTTTCCCCATCTCCGTCAAAATGTGTGGTGCATCGCCGCGGCATCTCGTGGTGCGCACGTTCGGCGGTCCGAAAATCGGCGTGTACGCGCGTTTACGACGTTTCGCAGTGCCTCGCGTACACAACAAGTATACACACACGCGAGGACGTTCGAGGCTGGCTCGCTGTCTCGCGGCCGCGTGCTGCACGCACGTCGTGATGATGGGTTCGCGGCGGCGGCGGCTGGACCGGGCTTTTTTTCTGCCGCTCTCTCTCTTTTGCGATCCCTATCGCGCACGCGTGCACGAGACAGGAACCATAAACTTCCCTTTTACGCGCTTGCGCTGTCCGTCGCGAAAGCTACTTCGCCGCGCTGCATTCTCACTGATCTCGCGCGCGCGCTCGTGAATCTCCCGCTTGAGGTTTAAGCGCGGGAGAGGAGGCGGCCGCAGCCGAGCCGACCCGCGGCGGCCGCCCAGTGCTTGCGTGCGCCAACTGTTTGTGCCGAGGTAAGCGCGTGGAAGTCGCGTGCTCGCGGGGTCGTGCGCGGTAATAATAATAATAATATTTAGGATTTTACGTGCCAAAACCACTTTCTGATTATGAGGCACGCCGTAGTGGAGGACTCCGGAAATTTTGACCACCTGGGGTTCTTTAACGTGCACCTAAATCTAAGCACACGGGTGTTTTCGCATTTCGCCCCCATCGAAATGCGGCCGCCGTGGCCGGGATTCGATCCCGCGACCTCGTGCTCAGCAGCCCAACACCATAGCCACTGAGCAACCACGGCGGGTGTCGTTCGCGGTGCTGTCGCGAATGAACGGGGACACGCGGTGTGTTTACAAGCATGGTGCTTCTTCTGTGACCGAATTGAAAAAAAAAAAAAAGGTTATGGGACGCCCCAGTGACGTGACCTTTGAAACCGAATGGAATCGCCCTTGTTGCTGCTGACTGACCACCTTCTTTTCTCTTTCCCTTCGGATTAGTGTTTTACTGCGGTAAAGTTTTATTCGGGGACGATATATTTGGTTTGACAGCAAGTGCCGCAGAGCGCCGTCTAGCGTGTTTATGGTCGCACGGAAATCAGGTATTGCATTGCTTTCTGTTTCTGTGCATTGATCGAGCGCATATCTCCGAATTCGGAAGCAGCGCACTTTACACCCAAAAGGTGTGTCGTTTTCTTTTCCTCCTGTTTTTTTTTCTTTTCTTTTTTTTTTACATTCGGACTTGAACTGATGTAGCGTCTGATTTCTTCACTGCCAGTTCCCTCTGGCGCTTGAGATATGTAACAGAGGTAAAAATGGCGACGTGCTTTCATCACAACTTTATTGGAGAGGTCGAAAGCAATATGCCTTCGGCTACATCATTTCACTTATTAGGAAAATCAGTATTGCCCAAATAAATAAATAAATAAATAAACAAATAAATAGATGGATGGATGGATAAATGAATGAATCAATGAATGAACGAATTACTTATTTAGAAAATTAAAACGCACAGACATTTACAAGGAGGTTGGATCGCGGAAACGGAACAACAACAACGAATGCGTCATTGTGCATACGATTTCCCCTAATATCCTGGGTTCCAGTGTCAGCTAACGCTGTCAAAGGGACACCCTCGACGTGAACGTCAAGTTCTTGTTATTTGGCAGTGTCAGTGGAGGATTTCGACACAATGAAAATAATGCAGCGCCGCCCTCAGGAGCTGCACGGCCTAGTTTTCCGTCTTGAGAGGTCTGTGAATGGTCGGCGAAGAATTGCGACGTGCGTGGGGCGACGGGGACCGACGGCGCTGAGGTGACGGCGAGCGAGCGGGTCGAGTGTCATCTACAATGTTGGGCACATGTCCGTTCTGGTAAAGAAGTATTCCATTTCAATGAAAGCTGTCCTTGCAAGACCACTACCTCGCCACAGTAGATCGTCTCAGTGCAAATTTACGTTTAATAAATTTTGTGATTTTTGTGTCCGGCGCTGTGGCTGACGAGCCTGACTTGATGGTGGGGTGTGCAGCGCGAGAATGGTATACTGCTGCGGTTTCCAGCGACTCATTAGCGCAAATGTATATATATATATATATATATATATATATAATGCTCATGCATACTTTGGGACTTATTTGGTATGCTTGAAACTGTTGGAACTCATGTCGTAATCTTGGGGACAAGTGTGGTTGGCGACAAGACGTGCGGTCAATTTCGCCCCTTTGATTCGTACTGTTCACAGAAAGTCACAGTGCACGGAGGCGGAAAGCTGGTTTCGTTAACTTATTGAGTTGGAACAAACAGCCCTTGCTGTAGCACGTGAGCGAAATTCTCGTGTATTAGTAACCATGAAATTTGTGTTGTACAAAAATATTAGACCTCACTTGAAAGCGATGCCGGCGTTGGCTGCCGTAGTTGGAAGGATATAGTAAATATATAAAAAAAATTCATTCTGGCGCCATATGTAAAGTTCAGATAACGCGATTTTAACTTGTAATTGGCTATGTCTATTTGTTTCGTCCTGTAAGGATGACTCGTGCTTGACTTTTTACGCACGAAAGAACTCTGCCATAGCTCGTGCAATCGCTGTCGATTCAAAGCTCGATTAGCATCGTCTTCAGCCTATGTTTTTTCGATGCCGAAGAGGATCATTCGCACTCAAGATCCTTTTTATGTGGACGCCGCATTCGGACGTAGCACAGACAAGGCATTGGCGCGCTGCACTGAATTATTCCAGTCGCAGTGCAATCCAAGAATCAATACGCTGTTGATCGCAGAGGCGGGAGCGGGGTTTTCTCGGTGTGTGGGGGAGACCCTTCGGCCTCCCCATTCGTTGCGGCCAATTGCAGCTTTGAGATTGAGATCTTGATTGGCGTTTCCGCGGGGCCCTTCATTTGCCGTCCGGTTTTTATCTTCTTCTTCTTCTTCTGCCAAGTGCCGCACCCCGTTGTGATTCTGTCCGCTGACACAGCCTGCTGCGCGCCGCAAGGCGGGTTGAAAAAGTAATTGGAGCAGCATCCGTCTCCAGCATGCAGCGATGCGCACGAACGAGCAGCTGCTTCGTATATGCTTAACCAACATGCAGTGCTTCCTTCCAGTTCCGGCTGAACCTCCTCCTCCTCTCAGCGTCGGTGCCCTGATTGTATTAACCGGCCATGGTAGTGCAGTACAGCCGGGGCCCCCGTTCAGCGTTCTCCGAAGGACGGTACTGCGATTGCTCGAATTTCGTCGCAGAAAAAAAATTTTCAGTCTCTGCGTTCGTGCTGTAGGACGTGTCGTTAGGCACTGTACTGAGGTCCTGCAGAATTTTCGCGGTACCAAACAAAGCCCCAGTGTGATCGGAGGTGACAGTCGGTGCTCATCATTCGGTAGCGTGTCACAAGAATAGTGCCACGAGGCCTGCAATAGTGTCCCTGTATATGCAGAGACATCTATGGTTACTCGCGGAGGAGGTTCCCAAGAGACGGTACATCCTTACATTCTGAGGAGTCGCTTTCTGCTGTTGCTTCCCTCTCACGTAAATCGGCTTAGAGCTGCGAGTACGCTTGCCATATCTGTTTTCCTTTGGGTGTTTTCGGCTGCGAGATGTTTATCAGGAAGAGAGAACGAAGTTGGAGACGAAAGTCACGAAGATCAACAAGAATCAGTGTCCGGTTGGCCAGCCTGTATTTTAAGTGCGAAATTAAGGCTTTCCCGCAGCAGGTCACGGCTTCGTACGTCCGTATTTTTTGTTTCTCGTCACGTAACGCGTTGGGTACTCACCGAAGAGCGCGCATGAATCGCTGGGCAGGCATCCTTGCGTAATTTGCGCTTTTCTTTGTCGAGGTTCTATTACTTTAGAACTCGTTATTTTATTTATATTGTTCATTCTAATTTTCCTCCTTCCCAACTTTCTTCAATTTGTACGTTTCTATTCCCTCCTTCCTGAATAGTAGGCGGGTGTTGTTTCTTTTCCAGTGTCAGCTGTCAGCCTGCTTTTTCTCCTCTTTTCCTACCTGTACATTCTGTACGTCTTCAATACTACTACTACTACTACTACTACTACTACTACTACTACTACTACTACTACTACTACTACTAATAATAATAATAATAATAATAATAATAATAACAGCCGCTCTGCAAACACAATCAGAGTGTTGCAGCACTGCCTTCCACTTGGCCAATCCCTCTCGTGCTCTCGCCTTCCGGCTTGCGCACGCCCACAGTGCATTCCTCGCTGTGCGGGCCTGTTGGCGTTCTCCGCTCGGGAGCTTCGCAGCTAGCAGCGCCATCGCATCGCGGGGTTTGCCTTCTCGGGAAAGCTCTGCCCAGAGATCACCAACTCTGATGCGCAGCTCCTCGCCCGCTCCGAGGATTCGGGTTTCCGTTCCCCTTTCTGCTCGCCCTCTCTCATCATTTTGCCATGTGCGCTTCCCGCTGACATTCACAACACCACCAGGCGCGGTACCGTATTCGCTTCGACATAAGTGCAGCGTTTCGCGATTCTGGCATTTCCTGCCCCATCTCCCCACACAATGAGAACTAAAGAAAGATGACTCATCCTTGATGTGGTGTCGTCATTCGATCTCGAAAAGGATCGCCATGATAACCCCCGTTTCCCTCACAATCCCTGTCTTAATTATAGGTCCTTATCTGTCTAAATCGTTCTGTGAACCTTATGTGCATTTCATTTAAATATGATCAACCCTTCATCAGGTCTGATTCTTCATTGCATTAATAGTAGCGTGTTCCCAGCTTTACCTTTTCCAGTTCTTCATTCATTTGTACAATTGCGTCTGCGCTTGATTCTACTGCTGATTCTTAAACATGAGTAGTTGAAGGAAGCCACTTTTACGCATCACGCGCCGTTCCCTGTAAGTATCTTGCCACAAAATGGCGTCGCTGTAGTGAGGGCGGCGTAACTCTGCGAAGAGATGTAAACATGCTACACAGGCGAACTCATTATTTCTGTGTTTTCTTAGCAGCGCCATTCACGGGGAATAGCGATTTTTTTTTTCATCTTCTGTATAGCCGCTGTTGTTTTTCCGAGTTTCCTTTTCTGCGTGCTGTCCTGCCAGTCTTTCTTTTAGGTAGTAGACCGTTTTTCCTCTTGTGTCAAACTACCATTTTCGTTGACTTTACGCTCGTGTTGCGCAATCTCGTCAAACCGTGTCCAGAATTCTGCGCGAACGCCGTCCTCGATGTGATCGCGCGACGTGATCTGACCTTCTGATGTATGTCGCCGAACAGCGATTTGACAGAACTAAAAGTTTGACAAGTTCGTATGCTTCCATCTTGTTATCGGAGCGCCACTCAAAACGCTAGACGGATAGAAGGGAACATAAAGCTGGCGCTCACTATATCAAGTTAATTTTGTTGAGAAAACATGCTTTTTACGCCTTCCCGGCAGTGCACGCTGAGACAAGTGACGACTTGTAAGTAGAAGTAACACGTAAAACTTAAGAGAAGGATAGTCGGTCAAACAGCATAGAAAAGGCGGTGACCTTGTGCCTGTGCCAACTTTCTGTTGATACGCTTGGGGCGCGCGTTGTGTATATGTCATGTATCTGTGACGGACGCGTGGCCTGCGTTTGTACCTTCGTGCTGAAGTTCTGCACTCATGCACAGGTCTTTGTTGTCGGGTACTTCGCCTGTTGGGCAGTATGGTCGATCCTATTGTTAGTTTTATGGGGTTATCTCATGTTTGTAGACTTGTTTCTAGTAGTAGCTCGCGCGCCCAGCTTTAATGTTTGCTCGCGTGTCAGCGGACCTAACTGCGGGGTCACGCGGCGGAGCATTCTGCAGCGGTTGGCGCCAACGAACAAACACGGGACGAAAGAACATAACGCAACATAATTAACGTTTATTTTTCTTTGTGAGCTTCCGCTGATAGGTTTGTTTCGCGGCGTCAGTTCGCGTTCTGTAATAATGGTTACATTTCTCCTGAGCCCTTCGTGTGCCCATTATATGCTCGCAAACGCGGTACACGCTTCCCCCGTCGTCGTCGGTGGCTGTGCTTTGGCGCTGCCGCGTTCCGGGCCGCGGCTCTGGGAAACGTGGCGGCATGCAACCGGAGGACGCCCTGCGCTGTGGTTCCTTTCTTTCTCTTTCGTGCGTTTCGGAGTGTTCGTTTCCTCTCCCCCATTTCGCGCTTTCTCTGTTTACATCGGTGGCAGCTGCGCCATTGGTGTCATTCGGTCCGAGGCGCGGAAACTACAGGCCAACAGACAGGAAAAAAAAAAAAAGGAAACGTGAACAGCATGCATGAACTAGAGCGACGAAGAAGCGGGCAAGTAACACGATGTCCTTGGCGCGCGCTTACTTGTCACTCGCAACTGTTTTTCTTTTTTTTTTTGGTCGCTGCTATTTCCTGGCCGGCAGCTCCCATCTCTCGCTGCATTGGCTTTACGCTTGATCTCGATGATGCGTTTTTAATAGTCTAAAATAGGTTTCGGGTGGAACTGCCATCGATGGAACGCATACTGCATCAATGGCGCTCTGGTATTGTGAAACAGCTTGGCACTAAGCGTACGTTTGCATATTAAAATTACAGATTATTTTTTAGGTTCAAGCGAGGGGTTGTTAGAGATAATATATTTTGAACAGTAAACTAAGAACACACGCAAGAGGACGAACGCGAGTGCGGCAGCGTGGAAAACTTTACGATCAACCGCAGTTACGTTCTGTGTGAATGGCGAGGACGTAGGCGTATACAGGGAGCTCAGTGTCGATACACGCGATGGGTCGCCCGGTTATCGGTGATCTAATAGCGCAGTTGCCCAGGCATCCCCGTGCAGAGTTGGGCACTGTAGCTTCCGTGCGTGAGCGGATCATGTGGCATACTGCTCAGCCACAAGTCTGTGGTAGCCGTGCCATGTATCTGTGGCGCATGCTTTTGACGCTGCCATCGCTACGCTGAGGTGCTGGTTGCGAGACAGAAAGAAGAAGCAATCCTCTCTTTTCTTTTCATTTTTCTTGAATAAATGTTTATTCCTCCCACCACCACTTTTCGAAACGCTCTTCCTAAACACTCCCGTTGTGCTCTTCATAGCGGTTCTCGCCGCTACGTTATTCAGACAGTCACCGTTCCTGGTTTGAATAATCTAGCACGCTGTGACATGCAGTCGCTTATCGTCTTATTAGTTTTTTTTTCTTCTTGCAAGCAGATTCATTGTAACAAACCTCACATACTGTGATGCGCTGGTCTTGCAGAGAAATTTGCTGTTTGAACGCAGAAGCAAAATGACACCGTGTGTCGTAAGTGGTTTGTATAGGCACTGGCTTTCATGGCTAAAGTTTGTAATTCGGCCGAAGTGAATTCGAACCGTTGCATATTTAATTCGAAGCTCCAATTACAGTCCTTGTCTCTCTTGTTGAGGTGACTCCTTGAAACAAATCTTTTGCATGTTCCGCTGTATTTGCCGGTGGTCGAGTACGGTGTGTGGACAGGCACGTCCGTGATGTAGGGGTATTCGACTGCATTGAAATGTTACCTGAGACGAAGTGTGCCAGCTGTGCGTCCTCTTTGACGCGTCGTCGCCTGACGACTATACCAGGCATATAGGCAAGAGCCGACTGAGATGATCTGGAAGTCTACTTGCTATCTGTTGCGCCCTAAAGACACGCGTGGTGGTGGAGCCGTGGTTAGGCGGCATCCGGGTGATCAGCGGCGGCGATTCACTCACTTCAGGAAGAGCGTCGCGCACGCTGCGCATTGACCGCGGTGATGATGACTGTCTTTTGTTTTCGTCAGCGGGTGTCGGTTGGATGCTGTCCAACATTGTGCCACTGTCTGTTTAACGGCGGCACTTCTGTCACAGTGCGAGTGGCGCGTATTTAGAATGAATGCACGTCGTACTTGTTTATGCAAAAACAGTAAACAATTGATAGTCGGCGTTCGTGTGGTCCACTTCTCTTCTCTTGTGTCCGTGTCTGCACGCCGTACCCCCTTTTTGCGTTATGAATCCTTACCAACTAACTCAGCTTCCTGTGGTTCTAAGTTTCATTTCTAGTACTTGTTTACGTGTTTCCTTGTGTCTTCGGGTTTTTGTGGCTCGTGTGACCGTGTTCACAGGCGTTGCACTTGCAATGGGACGCTCAAGAAGGGGCTTCATTTGCACGTGCCTAAGAAGAAGACGAAGAAGAAGAAACTTTATTTAAAATATTGGTCCGGCAGTTTTTGTTGTGGTGGCCTCAGGTGGCGGCTCGAAGTCCTTGGAGTCGGGCGGCATCTCCGGCTTGCCGCATGGCCCAGAGCTGGTCTGCCAACTCCGAACTTTTGAGAGCCGCCTCCCAGTGACGGGGGCGCCGATGGAGAAGGTCCCCGGCTTCCCCCGCAGCTGGGGCGGCGTCGGGAAGAAGCGAGCTCTGGGCTTCGTGTATTCTGATAACGGCCGCGGTTATGGGCGCGTCGCGAACGGAGGTGGTTTCAGTACCGTTGTTGTCGCCACATTCCCGGAGCATGTGTCGCAGTGTTGCTCTCTGTCCGCACGCTTTACACGCATCGGTTGCGTATAAACCCGGGTAGCAGTGACGTACGACGGCGGGGCTATAGGGTAGGTGTGTGTCTGGAGCAAGCGTAAGCTTACGGCCTCGTTCCTGTTTAATTTATCGTGCGGTGCCGGGAATGTGCGTCTTTCGAGTCTGTAGTGTTGGCTGAGGTTT